>NC_024278.1:0-16525 GCF_019097595.1 Hemibagrus wyckioides | reverse complement strand
TATATAATGTGGTGTAAATTTATAACACTATATATCAACACATAGTGAAACTAGTTGACGTGTCGATCGGGCCCAACCTGGTTTAGGGGTTTAACAGGATTAATTGGGATTCGTTGGACGTTGGGGGTAGGGGGGGTTTACCGCGCGCGGGTGTCGTAGATCACCGGGGGGCAAATATTGGGATTTAATGTGGATTCTAGATATATTATGCTCTTGAATGTCGGGGATGCAAGTTTCCAGGTATGACATTAAACCATGCATGATAAATTTAACTGCATTAATGGACTACGTCCAGGGGGGTTGAATGTCTACATGAAATTGCCAAATGAAAGAGACCCGAAAAAAAAAATCCCCATGCCTTTAAATGAATGCCTTGGCATGGGGGGTTTTTGCTAATGAGTGGTCCCACCAATAACTTATGCCAGGTAAGTTCATTAATTAGTGGGAACCTCTATTTGTGTCCCTGAAATAGGAACCAGATGCCAGTAATAGTTCATATTGTGAAACCCCCAAGACTATTGTCCCTGACCCTATCAAGGACCGTGTGCATTAAGGTATTGTGGGTTGGTGGTCTCTTACTACATTAATTAATTGTAGGATAAAGACGTAGTTAGTCGGGCAGAAAATTATTGGACATTACAGTTGTACGAAGTAGGCAATTTCTTTTATCCGTATAGGAGTTCATGTGTATTATTCAATAATTGTCTTGTGCTCGAATACTTTTAATCTCATGTTGGTGGCAACAATGTTTTTATTTAATTGTCTTTGGAGGGTAGATTTGAATGTTTTAAACCATAATGTAATATTATGCATAATATGTACTACACCATAGTGTTGTGTTATGCATATTATGCACTATACCATAGTGATGGATCATATGTCCACATTAGTTTGTTACAGAAAATAGTTTAGTTTAGAATCCTAGCTTTGGGAGTTAGGGGTGGGAGTTAAAATCTCTCTTTTCTGGCGCTAGGAAGGATTTTAACCTTCGGTCTCCGGATTACAAAACCGGCGCTTTGTGGCTAAGCTACTAGAGCAGTTGAAATTTAGGAGTTTGTTTTCTAATAGGCCTATTAGTGGGTTTAGGAATAGGAATAGTGCGAAGTATAGTACTGAAGCAATTTGTCCAATGATGACGAATGGGTGTTCTACTGGTATTCCGCCAATTCAAGTTAGGATTGCTACGTCTGCCACTAGTGTTCAGAATATTAGCTGGGCTAGGGGGCGGAAGGTGAGTCCTTGCTGTTTAGAGGTGTGTAGAAGTGGCACCACCATGAGTACTAGAATTGAAAGTAATAATGCTAATACACCGCCTAGTTTATTGGGGATTGATCGGAGGATGGCGTATGCAAATAGGAAATATCATTCTGGTTTAATGTGTGGCGGGGTGACTAGTGGGTTGGCGGGGGTGAAGTTTTCTGGGTCTCCTAATAGGTTGGGTGAGAATAATGCTAAGGATGCTAGGGCTGTAATTAGTAGGATGAACCCTAGGACATCTTTGTATGAGAAGTATGGGTGAAATGTAATTTTGTCTGCGTCGGAGTTAAGGCCTAGTGGGTTGTTGGATCCGGTTTCGTGTAGGAATAGTGCATGTATTAGTGTGGCGGCTACGATTGCGAATGGTAGTAGGAAGTGAAATGCGAAGAATCGGGTTAGTGTTGCGTTATCTACTGAAAAGCCCCCTCAGATTCATTGAACTAGTATGTCTCCTACGTATGGGACTGCTGATAATAAATTTGTAATTACGGTAGCACCTCAAAATGACATTTGTCCCCATGGTAGGACATATCCAACGAAAGCTGTTATTATTACAAGGAGTAGAAGGACTACTCCGATATTTCAGGTTTCTTTATACAGGTAGGAGCCATAATAAAGTCCTCGGCCAATGTGGAGGTAGATACAGATGAAGAAGAAAGAGGCTCCGTTGGCGTGAAGGTTTCGGATAATTCAACCGTAGTTTACGTCTCGGCAGATGTGGGCTACGGATGAGAAGGCGGTGGAGATGTCGGAGGTATAGTGTATGGCCAGAAATAGGCCGGTTAGGATTTGTATTATTAAACATAATAGTAGGAGGGAGCCGAAGTTTCATCAGGCGGAAATGTTGGATGGGGCGGGGAGATCAATTAGTGCGTCGTTAACAATTTTGAATAAAGGGTGGGTTTTACGGATGACCATGTGTTCTTGTAGTTGAATTACAACGGTGGTTTTTCAAGTCATTAGTCCTGGTTAAAGTCCTGGTAAGAATTATGATATATTTTTTCGATTTATTGTTATTAAGTTTAGTGGTTGGGTTGGTTGGAGTTGCTTCTAATCCTGCACCATATTTTGCGGCTTTAGGGCTGGCAGTGGCTGCTGGGGTTGGGTGCGGGGTGCTGGTTGGTCATGGTGGGTCATTAATTGGTCTAATATTATTTTTAATTTATTTGGGGGGAATATTAGTGGTGTTTGCATATTCGGCTGCTTTGGCAGCTGAGCCTTTTCCTGAAACGTGGGGGGCGGGGTCAGTTAAGGTTTATGTTTTAATGTACTTATTAGGGGTAGGTGCAGCGTTGTGGTGGTTTTGAAGCGGCTATGGAGGCTGAGTTGTGGTAGATGAATTTAAGGAATTTTTTGTAGTGCGGGGGGATATTGGTGGGGTTTCTTTAATGTATTCTGTTGGGGGTGGTATGTTAGTTACGTGTGCGTGGGTTTTATTATTATGTCTTTTTGTGGTATTGGAGTTAACTCGTGGGTTGAGTCGGGGAGCACTTCGGGCCGTTTAGAGTGAGGAGATGAGGGCGATAACTAGGGCTGTGGAGATTAAGTAGAAAGTTAGGTAGATTTTGATGATGTTGGTATCAGTTTTGTCAAAGAGTGTTGAGAAATAGTGGTGTAGTGGGTGTAGGCCTTTTGGTCCAATTTCTAATCATTGGCGGTCAAATTTGGTGGATTGTTTGCCTAGTACTAGGTTTAATTTAGGTATTGTGCGGTGGATAATAGGAGGGAAAAAGCCGAGCATGTTGGAGAAGTTGTGGAGTTTAAGGGTTGGGGTAATTTTAATTTGTTTGGAGGTAGCTGTAGCTAATGCTAGGGCAATAATAAGACCAAGGATTGTGACTATTAATGCTGCTAGTTTAAGGGACAGAGGTATGGTTATTGTAGCGGTTTTGGTTGGTAAGAAGTTAAGAGTAATAATTAATCCTGCGATAATGCTTCCTCAGGCTAGGCGTTCAATGGGGGCAGTCACTGCCTGGTGGTTTTCATTGATTGGGGGTAGGGCGGGGAATCGGGGGGAGCCCATGGTTACGAAGAAAATTACTCGTAAGCTATAGACTGCAGTGAAGGATGTTGCAATTAGGGTTAAGGCTAGGGCGCAGGCATTTAGATGGGAGGTATTGAGGGCTTCAATAATGGCGTCTTTTGAGAAGAAGCCTGCTAGGAAGGGTATACCTGTGAGTGCGAGGCTTCCAATGGTTAAACAGGATGTAGTGAATGGTATTAGTTTGTGTAGGCCCCCTATTTTGCGGATGTCTTGTTCATCGTTTAGGCTGTGGATAATTGATCCGGAGCAAAGGAAAAGCATAGCTTTGAAGAAAGCGTGGGTGCAGATATGTAAGAAGGCTAGTTGTGGTTGGTTTAGGCCAATTGTGACTATTATTAGGCCTAGTTGGCTGGATGTTGAAAATGCTACGATTTTTTTGATGTCGTTTTGGGTTAGGGCACAGGTGGCGGTGAACAGGGTTGTTAGAGCTCCTAAGCATAAACATGTAGTTAGGGCCAGTTGATTATTTTCTATTAGGGGATGTAGTCGAATGAGTAGAAAAATACCTGCAACAACTATTGTGCTAGAGTGGAGTAGTGCTGAAACTGGGGTTGGGCCTTCTATGGCTGAGGGGAGTCAAGGGTGTAATCCGAATTGGGCTGATTTTCCTGTGGCGGCCAAGATTAGTCCGAGTAGTGGGAGAGTTATGTCGAAGTTTTTTGATAGCAGGAAAATTTGTGGGATTTCTCATGAGTTTAGGTTTGTTGCAATTCAGGCAATTGCTAAAATTAGTCCAATATCACCGACTCGGTTATAAATTACGGCTTGGAGAGCGGCTGTGTTGGCATCGGCTCGTCCATGTCATCAGCCAATTAGTAGAAAAGATATAATTCCGACACCTTCTCATCCAATAAATAGTTGAAATAAGTTGTTGGCGGTAACTAGCATAATTATTGCTACTAAAAATAGTAGTAAGTACTTGAAGAATCGATTTAGATATGGATCTGAATGTATATATCATGATGCAAATTCTAGGATGGATCATGTTACGTAAAGAGCTACTGGGGTGAAGATTAGTGAGTAGTGGTCAAATTTAAAGCTGATATTAATATCAAAGTTTATGATATTTATTCAGTTTCAGGTAGTGATAACGGTTTCTGTTCCCTGGTCAAGGAAAATAATTAGTGGAATGATGTTAATGAAAAATGCGGTACTTACAGCGGTTTTTACATACTTAAGGGCCCAGTTTTGGTTTAAGGGGTTTGGATTTAGTGTTGTGATAAGGGGTCACATAAGGATTGCTAAGGTTAATAGTAGGGTAGTAGTTATAATAGTGTTTACCATAGCTGCTACTTGGAGTTGCACCAAGAGTTTTTGGTTCCTAAGACCAACGGATGAACTATTATCCTTTAGGAGCGGCTGGTGAATGAGCCATGGAGTTTAACCATGGAAATAGGGATTAGCAATCCTTACTGCCATCGGGCCTCTTTCGGTGGATAAGAGGAGTTTAACCTCTATTTTTAGAACCACAATCTAATGTTTTGTGTTAAACTATATCTACAATATCATCAGCCTCATATGATTTCGGGCTTCATAATGAGTAGAATAACGGGGAGTAGGTGGAGAACTATGAGGAGGTGCTCTCGTGTATGATATGGTTGTAAATTAATGATGTGTTTTGGGACTGGGCCTCGTTGTGTTATTAGGAATAAGTATAAGGAGTAGGCTGCAGTGATTAGTGTTCCGGCTCCAGTTAAAATTAGGGTTCAGGGGGATCAGTTAAATATTGCTGTGATAATTACTAGCTCTCCTATTAGATTGGGTAGAGGAGGAAGTGCTAGGTTTGCTAGATTAGAGATAAATCATCATGTGGCTGTGAGTGGAAAGATGATTTGTAGGCCGCGGGCGAGGATCATTGTTCGGCTGTGGGTTCGTTCATATATTGTGTTTGCTAGACAGAATAGGGCGGATGAAACTAGTCCGTGGGCAATTATTAATACTAATGCTCCGGTAAATCCTCATGGGGTTTGAATTAGGATTCCTCCTGCTACTAAACCTATGTGGCTTACGGATGAGTAAGCGATTAATGATTTTAAATCTGTTTGTCGTAAACAAATTGAGCCGGTTATAATAATTCCTCATAGGGCAAGGGCCATAATTGGGTAGATAAGATCTTTGGATAGTGGGTCTAACATAATTATTATGCGCATTATGCCATAGCCTCCTAGTTTTAGGAGAATTGCTGCTAGTACTATGGAACCTGCTACTGGGGCTTCAACGTGGGCTTTTGGTAATCATAGGTGGACTCCGTATAGGGGTATTTTTACTAGGAATGCAATTAAACATCCGGCCCATCAGATTTTGTCTCCTCATGAATTGAGGTTTAGTGGTTGGGAGTATTGAATGGTTAATATTGAAAGAGTGCCTATATTTTGGTGTAGTAAGAGGAGGGCTACTAATAGGGGGAGCGAGCCTGCTAAGGTGTAAAATAAGAAGTAGGTTCCGGCGCTGAGGCGTTCGGCCTGATTTCCTCAACGGGTAATAATAATCAGAGTTGGGATTAAGGTTGCTTCGAATATGATATAAAATATAATGATTTCGGTGGCTCCAAATGCTATAATTAGAAAAGTTTGTAGGGAGGTTAGGAGGGTAATATAGATTCGTTGTCGGCTGATTGGTTCTGTTTTAACATGATTTTGACTGGCAAGGATTATTAGTGGCAGTAATCAGCAGGTTAGGATTAGTAGCGGCATTGAAAGGGGGTCAATACCCATATAGAGATTAGACATGGTTCAACCTGTTTCTGATGATCATTTAATTCAGGTAAGGCTAATTAGGGCAATAATTAGGCTTTGGAGTGTCGTGGTGGTTCAGAGTCATTTTGAGGGTGTTAGTCAAATGGTTGGGAAAAGCATAATTGTTGGAATTAAGATTTTTAGCATTGTAATAAGTTTAGGGCTTGTAGTCGGTCTGTGCCGTGGGTTCGGGCTGTGGCAACTAATAGTGCTAGACCTGCACTAGCTTCGCATGCTGAAAAAGCTAGTAGGAGAATAGGAGCGGCAGAAAAAGCAGTTGATTCTAGTTGTAGTATTCAGAGTGCTAAGGCTATAAATAGGGAGAGTATTATTCCTTCTAGACATAGAAGGGCTGATATAAGGTGGGTTCGATGGAATGCTAGGCCTGTTAAACCTAAAGTAAATGCTGAGGTGAAGCTGAAGTAAACTGGTGTCATAAGGAAATCACGGATTTTAACCGTGGTTTTCTGAGCCGAAATCAGAGGTCTTTAATTGGACTAATTTCCTATTCAGCCCATTCTAGGCCCCCTTGAATTCATTCATAAATTAAGCCCAGTGTAAGTAGAATTAGTACGGTTGCGGCTCATAGGAGTGTGTAGGATGGGTCAGGTAGTTGGTTGCCTCAAGGTAGTGGGAGTAGGAGAGCAATTTCTAGATCGAACAGTAAAAATAAAATAGCGACTAGGAAGAAGCGTAGGGAAAATGGTAGTCGTGCAGATCCTAGTGGGTCAAAGCCACATTCGTAAGGGGATAGCTTTTCTGCATCTGGGTTTATTTGGGGTAATCAGAATGACACTACAGCTAAGACAATTGAGAGGGCTGCAGAGATAATTAATATAATTATAATTAAGTTCATTATCTTTCCTTGGATTTTAACCAAGACTAGGTGATTGGAAGTCACTCGTACTAACTTTGGATACTAGAAAGATATGAGCCTCATCAGTAAATAGAGACATATAGGAATAATCATACAACATCTACGAAATGTCAATATCAGGCAGCTGCTTCAAACCCAAAGTGATGTTCTGATGTAAAATGATATCGGACTTGTCGGAAGAAACAGACAGCAAGGAAAGATGAGCCAATAATAACATGGAGTCCGTGGAAACCTGTCGCTACGAAGAAGGTAGAGCCGTATACACCATCTGCAATGGTGAAAGGGGCTTCATAATATTCTATGGCTTGTAGGGCAGTGAAATATAGGCCTAGGAGGATTGTAAGAGCTAGTGATTGAATTGCTTGTTTTCGGGCTCCTTCTATCAGGCTGTGGTGAGCTCAGGTTACTGTTACACCAGATGCTAGGAGGACGGCGGTGTTAAGTAGAGGCACTTCGAATGGGTCAAGTGTTGTAATACCTGTTGGTGGTCAACATCCTCCAAGTTCTGGGGTAGGGGCAAGGCTAGAGTGGTAAAAGGCTCAAAAGAATCCTAAGAAGAAGAATACTTCTGAGGTAATAAATAAGATTATACCATATCGTAGACCTTTTTGTACAGGGGGCGTATGATGTCCTTGGAAGGTTCCCTCTCGGATAATGTCCCGTCATCATTGGAGTATTGTGAGTAGAAGCAGGATTAATCCTAAGGTTATTAATGTTGTAGAGTGGAAGTGGAATCAGATTGCTAAACCTGATGTTATTAGAAGAGCAGCTACTGCACCGGTAAGGGGCCATGGGCTAGGGTCGACCATATGATATGCATGTGCTTGGTGGGCCATTAGACGTTTTCTTGTAGATATAGGCTTAATAATAAAACAAAGACGTAAGCTTGAATTACAGCTACTGCTACCTCTAATAGGGTTAATAATACTAATAAAATGGCAGTTAATGCTGCTACTGATGTTATTATTGGTACTAGTGTAATTGTTGCGGTTGAGATTAGTTGAATTAATAGGTGACCAGCTGTTAAATTTGCTGTTAGTCGAACGCCTAGTGCTAGAGGTCGGATAAATAGGCTAATTGTTTCGATAATAATTAGGATTGGAATTAAAGGGACGGGGGTGCCTTCTGGTAGAAGGTGTCCTAGCGCTGCTGTGGGCTGGTTTCGTAGTCCAATAATAACTGTTGCTAACCAAAGCGGTACAGCTAGGCCTATATTTAATGATAGTTGGGTGGTTGGTGTAAATGTATATGGTAATAGTCCTAAAATGTTAAGTGTGAGAATGAAAATTATTAGTGAGGTTAAAATTATAGCTCATTTGTGTCCTCCTTTATTTAGCGGTATTAGTAGTTGATATGTAAAAGTTTTAATAAATCAATTTTGGAGGGATACTAGACGGTTGGCTTGATAACGATTAGTTGGGGTTGGTACTAGGACTCATGGAAGAGTAAGTGCAATGGCAATTAGAGGAATACCAAGGTATGTGGGGCTCATAAATTGATCAAATAGGTTTAGTGCCATGGTCAGTTTCAGGTGTCTGATTTAAGTTTTTCGGCGCTTAGTGCTGTGACTTCATTTATAAATGTGTGGTTTAGAACTTTATTTGGAATTACTGTTAGGAAAATTAATCACGAGAATACAAGGATTGCAAATCATGGGGCGGGGTTTAATTGTGGCATATCACTAGGGGTGGTTGGGAGTCACCAATCTTTAGCTTAAAAGGCTAACGCTAATCCCTGTTCAGCTTCCTAATGAGGCGTCTTCAAGTATAAGGGAGGATCAGTTTTCAAAATGTTCTAGTGGGACGGCTTCTACAACAATTGGTATAAAGCTGTGATTGGCGCCACAAATTTCAGAACATTGTCCATAGAACACCCCTGGTCGGGATGTGATGAAAGATGTTTGATTTAGTCGTCCTGGTACAGCGTCTATTTTAATTCCTAGTGCTGGGAGGGCTCATGAGTGTAGGACGTCTTCAGCTGATACTAGGACTCGAATTGGGGATTCTATTGGGACCACTATTCGGTGGTCTGTTTCAAGTAGTCGGAATTGACCGGGGGCCAGGTCTTGTGTTGGAACCATATATGAGTCGAAAGCTAAATTTTCGTAGTCTGTGTATTCGTAGCTTCAGTATCATTGGTGTCCCATGGCTTTTACAGTTAAGTGTGGGTCGTTTACTTCGTCTATTAGATAAAGAATACGAAGTGAGGGGAGAGCAATTAAAATTAAAATTACTGCTGGTAGAATTGTTCAGACAATTTCGATTTCTTGTGAATCTAAAATGTATTTGTTGGTAAGTTTAGTAGTAACTATAACTACAATAATATATAATACTAGGGTGCTAATTAGGAAAACAATTATTAAAGCGTGGTCGTGGAAGTGGAGAAGTTCTTCTATTACAGGGGAGGCCGCGTCTTGGAATCCTAGTTGTGAGGGATGTGCCATTGAGCTGTGAAGCTTAAGATACGCAGGATTTTAACCTACAATTTTGTCTTGACAAGGCAATGTAATGTTCGGTTTTACTAGTATCTTATAAAAGAAAGTGACAGAGCGGTTATGTGACTGGATTGCAACTAGTTTATGGGGGTTCGATTCCTTCCTTTCTCGTTAGTTTGATTGCACTTGCACGAAGGCCGGCTCTTCAAATGTATGATATGGGGGAGGGCAGCCGTGTAATCATTCCACATTTGTGGCTGTTAGTTCGACTGATAAAACTTCTCGTTTAGCAGTGAAGGCCTCTCATAGAATGTAGAGGAATATTACGACTGCTACAAGTGAAATTAATGAGCCAATAGATGAGATAATATTTCAGAGTGAGTAGGCGTCTGGGTAATCTGAGTATCGTCGTGGCATACCAGCTAGGCCTAGGAAGTGTTGGGGGAAGAAGGTGAGGTTAACACCTACAAATATTGTGCCGAAATGAATTTTTGTTCAAGTATCATGTATTGTATAGCCTGTAAATAATGGGAATCAGTGGACGAAGGCTCCTATGATGGCAAATACGGCACCCATTGATAGGACGTAGTGAAAGTGGGCTACTACATAATATGTGTCGTGGAGTACGATATCTAGGGATGAGTTGGAGAGTACAATTCCGGTAAGTCCGCCTACTGTAAATAAGAAGATAAAGCCGAGGGCCCATAATATTGGGGTTTCTCATTTAATAGAGCCTCCGTGCAGGGTAGCGAGTCAGCTAAATACTTTAACACCTGTTGGGATCGCAATGATTATTGTTGCAGATGTAAAATATGCTCGGGTATCTACGTCCATTCCTACTGTAAATATGTGGTGGGCCCAAACAATGAAGCCTAAGAGGCCAATGGCCATTATAGCTCAAACCATACCCATATAGCCAAAAGGTTCTTTTTTTCCGGCGTAATATGCGACAATGTGTGAGATTATACCAAATCCTGGGAGAATTAAAATATATACTTCTGGGTGACCAAAGAATCAAAAGAGGTGTTGATATAGAATTGGGTCCCCTCCCCGTGCTGGATCGAAGAATGTGGTGTTCAGGTTTCGGTCAGTTAGTAATATTGTGATACCAGCTGCCAGGACAGGCAGAGAAAGTAATAGGAGTACAGCTGTAATTAGGACGGCCCACACAAATAAGGGTGTTTGGTATTGGGAAATAGCTGGAGGTTTCATATTAATAATAGTTGTAATAAAATTAATAGCCCCCAAAATAGATGATACACCTGCAAGATGCAGTGAGAAGATAGTTAAATCTACAGAGGCACCTGCATGTGCAAGATTGCCAGCGAGCGGGGGATATACAGTTCATCCTGTTCCTGCGCCTGCTTCAACACCAGACGAGGCTAATAGTAGAAGGAAAGAGGGTGGGAGTAATCAGAAGCTCATATTGTTCATTCGTGGAAATGCCATATCTGGTGCTCCAATCATTAATGGTACAAGTCAGTTTCCGAAGCCTCCAATTATAATTGGTATTACTATAAAGAAAATTATGATAAAGGCGTGAGCAGTTACAATAACATTGTAAATTTGATCGTCGCCTAGGAGGGCACCGGGTTGGGCTAGTTCTGCCCGGATTAGTAAGCTAAGGGCTGTACCAACTATTCCGGCTCAGGCACCAAATACTAGGTAAAGGGTGCCAATGTCTTTATGATTAGTTGAGAAGAATCAGTGTGTGATCGTCACAGGTAGGATGGCCGAAGGTAAGGCGGTGGATTGTAAGTCCAAAATAAAGGTTTAAACCTTTTCCTATCAGTAGTCTTGTGGTGTATAACACGTCGGATTGCAAATCCGAAGAAGCAGGCTATCACCTGCCGGGGCTTTCCCCGCCTTTTATAAGCAGGCGGGGAAAGTAGATGAATGCTCGCTGGTTTGAGCGTCTAGCTGTTAACTAGGAGTTTGTAGGATCGAGGCCTTCTCATCTAGGAAGGCTTTAGCTTAATTAAAGTGTCTGAGTTGCATTCAGAAGATGTGGGATAGAGTCCTGCAAGTCTTAGTTCAGAGACTAGGAGATTTTCACTCCTACTTAAAGCTTTGAAGGCTTTTGGTCTGGTGTTATCCTAAGTCTCTAGCTTATTAGTGCTTGGGCTAGCGGGGTTAGTGGCAGGAGTAGTAGGGTTATTGTTGTTGAAATGGCTAGAGGAATTATGTTTTGTGTGTTGTGTAGGCGTCATGGGGTTAGAGAATTGTTTGTGTTGGGGGAGGTTGTGAGGGTTATTGAGTAGCATAGTCGTAGGTAGAAGTATAGGCTCAGTAGTGCGCTTAATGCTATTATTGTTGCGGTTAATGGTAAATTTTGTGTGGTTAGTTCTTGTATAATTAATCATTTTGGCATAAAACCTGTTAGGGGTGGGAGTCCGCCTAAGGATAGTAGGGCAAGGGCGGCGATGGTCGTGATGGTTGGTGTTTTGGCCCAGCTTATGGCTAATGTGTTGATTTTTGTGGAGTGTAGCAGTTTGAATGTTAGAAATGTTGCTGATGTTATAATGATATATGTAGTGAGGGCGAGGATGGTTAGTTCTGGTTTAAACTGTACAATTACAATTATTCATCCAAGATGGGCAATTGATGAGTAGGCTAGGATTTTTCGTAGTTGGGTTTGATTTAAGCCGCCTCAGCCGCCAATAAAAACTGATAGTAGTCCTAGTGCGGTTAATAGTTGTGGGTGTGTATAGGGGGCAACTTGAATAATTAGTGCAAATGGTGCTAATTTTTGTCAAGTAGCCATGATTAGTCCGGTGGTTAAGTCCAAGCCTTGCATGACGGGTGGTATTCAGAAGTGGGTTGGAGCTAGACCTACTTTTAGTGCTAATGCTATTATTGTCAGTGTGGTGGCAACTGGGTGTGTTAGGCAGTAGATATTTCATTCTCCTGTTGCTCAGGCGTTAATAGTGCTTGCGAATAAAATGGTTGCTGCTGCAGCAGCTTGGGCTAAGAAGTATTTGGTGGTGGCTTCTACTGCGCGGGGGTGGTGGTGTTGTGCTATTAATGGTAAAATTGCTAGTGTGTTAATTTCAAGACCTATTCAAGCTAATAGTCAGTGGGAGCTTATGAATGTTAGGGTTGTTCCTAGGCCTAAACTTGATAGTAAGATTGTAAGGACGTAGGGGCTCATTGGTAAGAGAAGGATTTTAACCTACATTTTTGGGGTATGGGCCCAAAAGCTTAATTTAGCTGATCTTACTAGAAAATGGTGTAGTGGAAACACTTGGAGTTTTGATCTCCAGAATATGGGTTCGAGTCCCTTTTTTCTAAAGAGCTGGGAGGATTTTAGCCTCCATAAGTCACTCTATCAAAGTGGTCCTTGGGCATTCGGGCACAGCTCCATTATAGTTGCGGGGGAAGCCCTGCAAATGCGATTGGTAGTGCGACGTGTCATAGGATAAGGGCTAAGGTTAGTGGTAGGAAGTTTTTTCATACAAGGTGTATTAGTTGATCATATCGGAATCGTGGGTATGATGCACGTACTCATAAAAATAATATAGACAGTAGTGCGGCTTTTGTTATAATATTAATTGAGATTAGTTCGGGGAATATATTGTGGGCTGCGCCGAGAAATAAAATGGTGGATAGTGTATTTATTAATAGGATGTTGGCGTATTCGGCCAGGAAGAACAGGGCGAAGGGTCCTCCGGCGTATTCTACATTAAATCCTGAAACTAATTCTGATTCTCCTTCTGTTAAGTCGAATGGGGCCCGATTTGTTTCTGCTAGGGTAGAAATATATCATATAGTGGCTAGTGGTCAGGCTGGGATGAGTAGTCATATTGTTTCTTGGGTTGTGTTAAATATTTGGAGGGTGAAGCCTCCGGTGAAAACGATAACGGAAAGTAGAATTAGTCCTAAACTGACTTCGTATGAAACGGTTTGAGCGACTGCTCGTAGGGCTCCAATTAAGGCATATTTGGAATTGGAAGCTCATCCTGAGCCCAGGATGGAGTAGACAGCTAGGCTTGAGATGGATAAAATAAATAGTATACCCAGGTTAAGGTCAATTAAGGGGTGTGGAAATGGTATTGGTGCTCATAGTAGGAGGGCTAGTGTTAAGGCTAGGACAGGGGTGGCGAGAAATAGGAATGGAGAGGATGTTGATGGGCGTACTGGTTCTTTAATAAATAGTTTAACGCCGTCTGCAATTGGTTGTAAAAGCCCGTATGGGCCGACGATATTTGGACCTTTACGTAGTTGCATATATCCTAATACTTTTCGTTCGACTAATGTCAGAAAGGCGACTGCTAGTAGTACTGGTACGATGTAGGCTAATGGACTAATAAGATAAATGATTAGGAGGGATATCATAATTAAGAGGAGGATTTGAACCTCCGGGTGAAAGGGCTTAGGCCTTTTGCAATTACCGGGCTCTGCCATCTTAATAATCTTATCTTGATGCTGGGTTTTGCTCTCCCTTTATTTAATTTAGTTGATTTCATTAAGTAGAGGTGGGGCGTACTTTTAGTATGGGCCCCCTTTTTCCGGTCCTTTCGTACTAGGAAAAATAGCGTTATAGATAGAAACTGACCTGGATTGCTCCGGTCTGAACTCAGATCACGTAGGACTTTAATCGTTGAACAAACGAACCCTTAATAGCGGCTGCACCATTAGGATGTCCTGATCCAACATCGAGGTCGTAAACCCCCTTGTCGATATGGACTCTTGAAGGGGATTGCGCTGTTATCCCTAGGGTAACTTGGTCCGTTGATCGGTAAATTACCGGATCTTGATGGTCAGATATTCTGCGACTTAGAAATGTCTTTCTTAGTTTTAGGGGTGGCCCCATTCCGCATGGGAGCTTTGTTGTCTCCCGTGGTCGCCCCAACCGAAGATAGGGATCAGTTGCTATTTAGTTTAATTTGTTTAGTGATTCTTGACATAGTTGATCTAACATCTTAAGCTCCAAAGGGTCTTCTCGTCTTATACAGGTATGCCCGCTTCTGCACGGGCAGATCAATTTCATTGATTTGAAGGGGGAGACAGTTAAGCCCTCGTTCCACCATTCATACAGGTCTTCATTTAAAAGACAAGTGATTGCGCTACCTTCGCACGGTCAAAATACCGCGGCCGTTTAACTTGTCACTGGGCAGGCAAGACCTCCTATACATTGATTTTTGCAGGAGGCGATGTTTTTGGTAAACAGGCGAGGCTTATATTTGCCGAGTTCCTTCCTCTTCTTTTAATCTTTCCTATATGCCTTCCGGTGTGGGGTTAACGATTAGATTATGTGAATATTTCTTGATATTTAATATAACCATATTACCCTCTTTGGTTGGGTTCGATAATTACTAGTGGTTAGTCCGATCTAGTGTACACGTAGGCTAGGAGAAAGTATTTCTTTCTTATTACTCATTTTAGCAGTATTTCTTCCATGTTGGCATGGAGTGGCCTAATAATATTAGGGGTTTTAGATGTAATATTTAAATAATAAATTTATGTTCTGCCAGAGCTTTAACGCTTTCTGTTCAGATGGCTGCTTTTAGGCCCACTGGAGCAGTTTATTTTGTTTAATATAATCTTTAACCTCCTGGTGAGATTGTATTCTGTTTCAGAGGAGCTGTACCTCCTTTGACTAACTCTTGCATGTTTCTTTTATTCGTATAGTTTTGAAGTTTGTGATATAAGGAGTGCAAGGCTGAACTTCTATTCATTTCTTAGGCAACCAGCTATAACTAGGTTCGGTAGATCTATCACCTCTACTCGGAGATCACCCCACTCTTTTGCCACAGAGACGGGTTAGCCCTAATTGATAGGCAGTCTCGGAGTAGCTCACCTAGTTTCGGGGTTTTGAACTAAAGTACACTTTGCTCAGGGGGACTAGCTAAATCATGATGCAAAAGGTACGAGAGTTAATCTCTGCTTTGTTGTGCTTTAATGATTTGTTTCATTTCTCTTTCAGCGTTCCCTTGCGGTACTTTTTCTGTAGCTTTGGAATGGTGCCTTTTCTGTCTCACATACTTGGGCGGTAGAATGTTTTAATTTATGTCATTGTGGTTGTGTAAAGGTTTTTAATGTTGTGATGATAATTTTAGTAGTTAAGCTAGCTGTATAGCTCAGGGCGATCCAACTTGCATGGATGTCTTCTCGGTGTAAGGGAGATGCTTAACTGTCTCAGCCACGCCCTGATTATTCCAAGTGCACCTTCCGGTACACTTACCATGTTACGACTTGCCTCCCCGTGTTTATGGTTGATTTATTATGAATTAATTAAAAGAGAAATATGAGGGGAGAGTGACGGGCGGTGTGTGCGCGTCTCAGAGCCTAATTCAAAGGTACGCTCTATTTGCTTTTTACTACTAAATCCACCTTCTGACACCTGATTTCAAGGTGTCGTTCGTAGTATTCTATGTATAGAAAATGTAGCCCATTTCTTTCCACTTCGTACGCTACACCTCGACCTGACGTTTTTGGGTGGGCCCATTTTGCTTACTATTAAACCTTCACAGGGTAAGCTGACGACGGCGGTATATAGGCGGAAAAAACAAGAAGTGATGAGGTTTAACGGGGGTTATCGGTTCTAGAACAGGCTCCTCTAGGTGGGTCTGAGACACCGCCAAGTCCTTTGGGTTTTAAGCTGTGCTCGTAGTACCCGGGCGGATGTGTGTGTAAGGTCACATCTAGGTTTAGGGCTAAGCATAGTGGGGTATCTAATCCCAGTTTGTTTCTTAGCTTTCGTGGGGTCAGGTTAATTTGTTTAAAGCTACTTTCGTGGTTGGTCTTCGTGTCCTCAGAATGCGTATGACGACTTGGAGGGTCTTTAGCTTTATTTATTTTTTCCCATAACCACCCTTTACGCCGCACCTATCAACTGGGGTCTTTCGTATAACCGCGGTGGCTGGCACGAATTTTACCGGCCCTTTTAACTCTGACTAAGTCAAGTTTTCACTTATGGCTTAATATTTATTACTGCTGAAGTCCCTTGGGGGTGTGGCGTAGCAAGGCGTCATGGGCAAATGTTAATTGTGCCTGATACCTGCTCCTCGTCCTCGGGTAGAGGATTAAGGGCATTCTCACAGGGGTGCGGATACTTGCATGTATAAATGGAGTTAAAGCTGATAGTAAAGTCAGGACCAAACCTTTGTGCTTATGGAACTTTCCTAGGGTTCGTCTTAACATCTTCAGTGTTATGCTTTGATTTAAGCTACATTAGC
>NW_026690810.1:475000-616638 GCF_019097595.1 Hemibagrus wyckioides | reverse complement strand
ACAGGACTCCTCCGCATTTGCCAGGGATTGTGGGAGGTGTTACTCTGCCAGCACCGGCAGTGCTGGAGCTTCTAGTGGCACACCTCTGGGCTCTTAAAAGGCAGCTTCGAGCCAGCCAGGAGTCGAACCTAGAATCTTCTTGATCCGTAGTCAGACGCCAAGTCTATCCATCGCGCCCACTGGCCCACGTGGGAGCCTTAAGGGGAGCAGGGTCCTACCTGTTTATGCTTTTCAAGTGACAAATGGCCAGAGGTCAAAAGCCATGCCTAGCATTCAGCGGTGATGTGGAAAAGCTAATACCGGTGGACCTCGGATTCGAACCGGGGTTGCTGCAGCCACAACACACAGTGGAGTACTAACCACTATACGATCACAGCAAAGGTTCCCACACTGTCCAGGGCCAGCAGGTAAAAGGAGCTGCTACATGTTGTGATATGGGTTCTGGCGCCTTCTCTCTCTGGCCTGGGTGCAGTGGCTTTTGATTTAGACATGATTGGAATAGTTGTAGTCGCTTTTTGACACTATATCGAGACTAACAGATTCATACCCAAATGATACCTCTTCTGTGCTTTTTAAATAAAAAAAACAAACAAATAAATTTAAAAATCCTGCAAACCCGGATACACTACATGATTAGTTCTATTGACACTGGGACTGACACTCACAGACACCGAGAGAGAAAATAAGCCAAAAGAGAGTTCTCCTCAGTTCATCAAGAAGCTTAAGAGTTCCATTTAAGTTGGAAGAGTTCAGTGGTATTGTAGCTTTGGTATTATATACCTGCTTTTATGGCGCAATGAATCGAAATGAACGTAACACCAACACACCGCTTGGCTGCAATCAGTGATCAAGCTTTGGGATTCCAAAACGCAGCCGCTATACGAGCGCTATGCTTTCTGGCGGCCCTCTGGCTTTCTGATTTAGCCACATGATCGGAATGGTCTGTAGTCTTTGTTAGCGCTTATATCCCTGAGCACTCCATCTGATTCCATGCAAACAAATTATGGATCACAGCACCTCAGCAGCTGAAACCAGTGTTCTGCATTCCTCAGTCACACACTGAGAGCTATGCAGCGCAAGGAGATAGAGTAAGCGTTAGACAACCAAGTTAATCCAGAAATAAAATATCCAAACACTACTCCAATATCGCCTTAGCAAATAAATAAGTGATGACAAATCAGTTAGTGTTTTTCTAACAGTTACCATGGTGTGCTCAAGTGTCAGGCCTTTACACACTCTGGAGTCTCCTGCTGGGCTGGGCTTACAAGACATGTACTTTAAGAACCAATCAACACATAGAAATGTACTCAAAACACTATAGTTGAAATAATGTACTGTAGTACATTTAGTAAAGTAGTTAGGAATTCGTCACATAGACTGGAAGTAGGTAAAACTGTAGCATTTAGGCTTAGCAACGCTTGGAGAGAGTTCACCTCGGTTCATCAAGAAGCATTAAGTACAATTTAAGTTGAAGAGGTCACATGGTACTGTGGCTTTGGTTATGTAACATTTATGCGCAGTGGGAATCGAAATGAACGCAACACCAACATGCCGTTTGCTGGTCTTGCAAATCAGTGATCGCTGGATTCCGTTGAGGAAGCGCGCTTCAGGCAAAGTTATTAACTTAGAGCGATTTGGGGAACTCTCGCCAGTTCTATGGTAATCCAATAAAGTCACGCTTAACGGTAACATTATTAGCTGTTAGATGGCATATTCTTCTGCTATGGAAACAAATTCTCCCTCCATCTTTTTTGGATGACTGGCAGGTAAGATGTTATGAGCTTCATTCATTTGGATAAAATTAGGTACACAATAAAGTGGGCAATACTTTGGCATATTTTTCTGAAACTTGGGGCCATTAATTATTATTTTTTCTGGATTATGTGAATTCTTCTTCTATAGTTGGTCAGTCTAATCATTAGGATGTCCTTTATAATTGTAGGCTTGACTCAAGTGTATGTGCACTGTGTATACATAATTTATATTAATGTTTTGTTTGCTGATGTAAAAATCGTAGATTTGTGATTAGTATTTAGTTAGTTAGTTAGGTTAGTTAGTTAGGTTAGTTAGTCTCTAAAACTCAAAATTCAGTTTCTTCTTGTACATATTTTGATATACACTTCACTATTTTTGGTTTGTATAATCTGTGATATATATAATCAGAAAAAGGACATTCTTTAAAAAGAGAGATTTGATTTGAAACCTGGAACTGCTACTTATGTCAGGTCCAGATGCTGAACACCTTCTGACTCAATCCAAATCAAGCATAAATTTTAATCTCAATACTGCACATAATTACTTCAAAATAAAAGTCTATCCAGCTGTTATCCAAAAGTCTGAAATAATGTTTCTCTTTAAGTGTTTTAATTCAAATCCATATTTTGGTGTGATTTAGTACACATGGGTTTGTCCATTCTGACTTTTGGACGCTTTATTATGTCCATTTTATGAAGAAACAGGAAAAGACTTTGAAAATCATCTGTCATTTTCTGATCATGTTAAATATCAACACAACTAGACTGGAAATATACAGGTAAGATATGCAACTAATTGTAACATGAACAGAGCAAGATATAAACTGATATCTACTGGTTTCCTGTCAGGGTTGTGGACTGTTTTCTGGCCACTAGAGACCCCCACTGCCTTTTTGTTGGTGTCCAGTCTCTGTCATTATGTCTAATAGGTGTCTCCTGTGCTTTGTTTAGGTTTGTGTATTTAAGTCACCCTTTTCCTCCACAAATACTTTGCTTAGTGTTTCCTGTACCTTGATTAAGTCTAGGTCAGCCGTGTGCTCTGGTTTATGGCCTTGTCCTTAAAAGACTTTGTGCATCTGGTATAGTTCTTTGTTTTGATTGATTGACAAGTGCTCTTTTGAATGCCTTATGGATTTATTTTGTGGACTAATTAGAATGACTTTTGGAAGTATTGACTTTGTTTTTTGATTAGACTCCTGTGAACCTTTTGTATGCTTTTGGATTAACCTTGAGGATTTTGGGGATTTATTCTTTGGAACTACTGTCAAGTCTTTTGAGCTGACTTGTTGGATTTGTTTTGTTTTGTTTGATTATTTGACCTGCATTATTATCTAATTAAAAATAAGTAAACATTTCTCCAGAACTGTGATCTGGTTATCTGCATTTGTGTTCAGCCCCTTTGATTGTGTTCAGGTTTTCTCACTAGTCTTGCCCTCACTCACCGCCATAAACTACTGTTCCTTCATTGGACCACCTTTGATAGATACTGACTACTGCAGACCGGGAACACGCCACAAGAGCTGCAGTTTTGGAGATGCTCTGATCTAGTCGTTATAGCCATCATAATTTGCCTCTTCTCCATACGTTCGCCCATTTTTTCTCGCGTCTAACACATCAGCTTTGAGGACAAAATTGTTCACTTGCTGTCTAATATATCCCACCCCCTAACAGGTGCCATGATGGTGTACATTGTAATTAATATAAATTATGTATACACAGTGCACATACTTGTACTCAATACACTTTTGATCAAGATAAAGCCATAATCATAAGGACATCCTAATGATTAGACTGACCAACTATAGAAGAAGAATTCACATAATCAGAAAAAATAATAATTAATGGATCCAGGGGGATATAGGACTACAATTAATAGGTGAAACCAGTGGCAAACGTTGGAGGCTAAAATGGTTTCGAAACTGGGAGCAAATTTGTAATAATTTAGGAAAACGTGGAGACGGCAGTAAGAGGACCACACAGTAGTGCAGAGTTAGAGAGTGGAAAGGAAACAGTAGTACAAGTGGAACTCTGCACAGATTAAAAAGAGAGAAAAGGTGGATATAGGAAACTGTAAGTGATGACATCATGAATTATGATCTGTGTACCAAGAAAGTTTTAATGATGATTTAATATTTTATATAATTATTATAAGTGCCCACTTCTTTCAGATTAGGTTGTAGGGAGTTGGAGGTTCATATTCATACGGTAACTACATGGAGCATCAAATGGGCTGAGAATAAACAAGTCTTCATTCCAAACAAGTACTACATTACCAGAGATTATTGTTTACTTTATCCTCTCTGGTGCGCTCATCAATAAATCCAGACTATGAATTTTTTTGGTTTGAAAGTAAATCTACTTCCTGTTGGACATCCATACCATCCCTAAGCACAACACATAAAGAACATTATTGCCAGAAGTGAACTATGAATTTATCCTTTGAAGACTGCATGTCCTTTTTTTATCAGTTTAATTTTTAAGCTATTTGTAGCGTATTAAAGATCATTTAAAAAGTATATAAAAACAAATATAAAGACAAATATGTTGACATAATCTTTGATGTGTATGTATTAAAAAAAGTAGAGCTATGGTGGCATGTGACGGGAGGTGTGTGTGCTTGTGTACACGCTTATGAGGTGCATCATGTTCATAGAATCTGTTAATAATCTTCAGTTTGTTATAACGTGGTTTCTTCCTCAGCTCAGAAATTCCAGGTGTCCGCCCAGTGACAACAATTTGGCAACGAAGCACCAGGCTGAAAAGCGATCGTTAAAGAGAGAGAGAGATGATGGCGGTGTTCAGCACAGAATCGGGCCTGTGTTTTGTAGAGGCTATGAAGAGCACTTCGCACAATAAGCCAGCGGAATCGAAGAAAGCAAACAACACACAACACTTTTTCTGTCTATGGTAGGTGCAAAGACTATTTCATTCCTCACAGATTTATTGGCACCAAAAAGACCGTCTGAAACACTACTAGCTGACATTTTGAAAACGCTCAGAGATCTTTATTTTATGTGCCAAAGAAATCACACTAATGACTACTACTACTGCTAAAGCAACAGTTGAGGTGATGTGTAGTATGTTTGCCAGCTATAGATTACTGAAGGTAATTGATTCTGGCTAATGGGCCTCAATTTGTAAACCTTTAAGCAGTCATTGGACAAGCAAAAACAATTAGGCATCACACTTCCACATTGCATTGACAGATTTCTTTTTCTGTTACAGAAATACTTCAGTCCCAATTGAATTGTTTCTGAAAAGAAAAATTAGAAGAAGGCTATCACAGATACAGCCACAGTTCTCTTCTCAAATGCAGGAAAAGCAGCAAACACAAATAAGAAGTTCAGTTCATGTGAGAGTATTTTTATACACAGCAGAAGGTACATGTGAAGCAGTTCAGGGGAAGGGAAGAGAAGTGGAAGGCCATTAGGTCCAGTTACTTACCTGGTCTGGGGAAAGGGCAAGTCCTACAAAAAGCATGTAGATCAGTTAAAAGCAACAAAATGAATGAATACTGAGCAGGATGTGGAAGAGCTGTCAGACAAAACGTCTGTGACACTTCAGGAACAGGGTTAAGAGCAAGTGAAAATTCAACAGTAGTATCAGAAATATCTCAAAGGTCTGTTAACATTAAGCCTTTCTGTGTCTGGAAGAGTATGCCAGAGGATAATTCTGTAAAACCCCAATGAATCTGGATAAAGATGCTGTGGATTTTTTGTTAAGGGTTTATTTATTTATTCATTTATTTATTTTGGTTGGCTGTTGTGTTATTTGGGAAAGTGGTACAGTGGAGTGTAGTGTATTAAATATACTACAAAAAAAGTAAAAAAAATGTTTTGGGATGAGTTGGAAAAGTAGTAAATTGTTATTGTCTGTTTTTAAAGACAAATGTGTTGATATAGTCTAGGACGTGTATGTACAAAAAGAAAGTAGGGCCATGGTGCCATGTGATGTGAAGGGTGTGCTTGTGTATGCACTATGGAGGTACATGGTGTCCCTGTCAAGTCTGTTAATAAACTCCAGTCCATGTTATAATGTGGTATAACACACAAGTAGTGAACAAAATATATTTCTGACTCATAATGCTTTTCCCTTTTTTTGGGGCAAAGTATATTCACACATTGACAATGGATTGATCGATCGATAGATAGATAGATAGATAGACTTTACTGATCCCATGAGTGATATACTGTATATATATAAACAGTAACAATCATTTTTGGAAAGTTCTAGCAACCACAGCTGCCAGTGTTTTTTTACCACAGATGGACCAGTTTGTTTTTTAATAATGTATAAACCCTGGTGTCTATCTGACCACAACATCTCTCTGACAGCTTTTCCTCCATATTTAGAGCTGATGCTGCTTTGAACTCTGAAGTTTCTTCCTCATGGTGCTGTTAGTTCCTAAGTCTCATCTATGAACTGATCACTTGGACCAACATGCTGCAATCACCTTTGTGAATTAACTCTGAACATGTACAATTAAAATCACATCTTGAGCTTCACTTGTTATCAGTTTATTTGGCATTACAACAACACCAGATCATTAGTTCTACAGATTTAACAGGTTTAGACTGTTGGCTAGAAAGTATTTGCTTGTGAGAGGAAAACAGTGGAATTACTTCTGAACACCAAAGTTCCAGCAGATGGAGAATTTCTACAGTGTAATTATATGAGAAATAAATGAGAAATGCTTATGATGTGTTTTTATTTTTTTTATGACACTGGAGACACGAGTACTGAACAAAAAAAATAATTTATTAACTATTTATAACTATTTACAAGCAATGACGAACTTTAAACTTATTACAGATATTAACATATTTTATACCACAACAAAATGCTTGAATCTAATTGAAATGTGTGCATTATTTTAAAACATTTTAGTATGATCACTTTAGCATTATTTTAGTAGCATTTATTATACGTTAATATTAATAATAATTATTTCTAAAATAAATACGTGTATGCCAGACATAATCTGAGACGATGAATGAATTTAAAAACTGATTGTTGTTTAATAAAGTGATTCTTAAAAAGGTTGATGTGACATTTTTAGGAAATGCTTACTGTATGTAACATTAATGTTTAATAAATGAAACATTGCTATCACTGGGAAATCGCTGTGGTATAAATATCTTAATAAATTCAAAGGGTGGGGGGGGGGGTGTTGAGGGGGTTAAGAAGGGAAGGGGGGGGATTGGGGGGGGGGGAGTACACTACATTTTTATAACTTATTGAAAAAAATCTTAAAAATGTAATATTTACATATTTACAGAAATGCATAAATCAACAACAATGCAAATTATATTAATATAATTATATTATTAACGTAAATTAGACTAATACACAGGAAATAAAACAACATTAATAATCTAAAAGATCCTATACATTTAACAAAAACTAAATGTAAAAACCAGCAGACATTTTCTACAATTCTACAATCATTAAAATGTTTACATTTATAGATTATGATAGAGATGAGACTAATGCTGAAATCTAGGGGTGAAATACTTACCACACATACTTACCACAGATACATACCTTACATCATGAATACGAGGTGATGAACATGAGGTGAAGACTGAGCTTTTTAAAGTTACATCTCGTTCACAAAAATACTAACTACCCAAGTGGGGACTAGGACAGGCGTCCTGATGAACTCCACCTCCCCATCAGGATCCACAGGATGCCGTCTACTCAGAGGGGCTTCTTGATTGCCATCCTCTTCGTCCCACCTCCTCCTTATGCCCTGGCGTGGGACAGGAGTTATCACTGTGGCAGGAGCATAGTACATACCAGACACAATGCTGGGGGTGCTCGATATTGAAATAAGGCTGGGGCAAAGGAACTGTTGAAGGCTGTGGACTCGATGAAGGTGGTGGCCTCCTCAAAGGGGATGGGGTCCTGAGAGGGGATGGACTCCTCACAGGGGGTGGGGTCCGGAGAGGGGATGGACTCCTCACAGGGGGTGGGACTAGGTGATTCCCCTCACTCTCACTCATACTGACTTCTATAATAGATATATAAATAAAAAAGGTCTGTCTCTAAATATCTGAGCTTTTTTTTTCTTATTAATTCTTATTTTTACACATACACACTGTTTGCACAGTAAAGTGTGTGTATATACACACACATACACTACCGGTCAAAAGTTTTAGAACACCCCAATTATTCCAGTTATTTATTGCAATTCAAGTCGTTCAAGTCCAATGAATAGCTTGAAATGGTACAAAGGTAAGTGGTGAACTGCCAGAGGTTAAAAAAAAGGTAAGGTTACCCAAAACTGAAGAATAATGTACATTTCAGAATTATACAAAAAGGCCTTTTTCAGGGAACACAAAATGGGTTAACAATTTAAAGCTGTTCTGCAGCAATGGAGGTTGATCAAGCCTTGAAAGCTGGTGCTACTAATTCCTACAGGTCTTCCAGCTTTTCTGGATTACTTACAACCCCCTCTGTCTGCATAAAAGCAGTGTTGGAACACACTGTGGTACCATACCCTCGTGAGCATCAGTTGAACAGTATTGTACTGCAGAAAGTAGCGTGTTGCTACAAAAATGGCGAGAAAAAGTCAATTAACAATGGAAGAGAGACAGACCATCATAACACTTAAAAATGTAGGTCTTTCCTACAGAGAAATTGCAAAGAAAGTCAAGGTGTCAGTGAGTACAGTTTCCTTCACCATCAAAAGGCACTCAGAAACTGGGGCAAACTCTGACAGGAAGAGGTCTGGCAGACCCAAAGCCACAACTGAATCAGAGGACAAATTTCTGAGAGTTAACAGCTTGCGTGATAGGCAGCTCACAGGACAACAGCTTCAAGCACAGCTTGATAGTGGTCGTAGTAAGCAAGTCTCAGTTTCAACTGTGAAGAGAAGACTTTGAGCTGCAGGTTTGACAGGACGAGTTGCAGCAAGAAAGCCATTACTAAGACGTCAGAATAAGACAAAGAGGCTTGCCTGGGCCATGAAACACCGCCACTGGACTACTGAAGACTGGAAGAAGGTATTATGGACTGATGAATCAAAAATTGAAATCTTCAGTTCATCACGCAGGATCTTTGTATGCCGTCGAGTAGGAGAAAGGATGGTTCCACAGTGTGTGGCATCAACTGTCAAACATGGAGGAGGAAGTGTGATGGTCTGGGGCTGTTTTGCTGGATCCAGGGTCGGTGACTTGTACAGAGTGAGAGGCACCCTGAACCAAAACGGCTACCACAGCATTCTGCAGCGCCATGCAATACCCTCTGGTATGCACCTAGCTGGTCAGGGGTTCATCCTATAATGACCCAAAATACAAGTCCAAGCTATGCCAGAACTACCTCAGGAAAAAGAACAAGGTGGTAAGCTTGAAAACATGGAGTGGCCAGCACAGTCTCCAGACTTAAACCCCATGGAGCTGGTTTGGGATGAACTGGACAGAAGAGTGAAAGCAAAACTACAAGTGCCACACATTTATGGAAACTTCTGCAACAGATTTGGGAAGAACTTTCTGAAGAATATTTGATTTCTATTGTAGAAAGAATGCCACGAGTGTGTTCAGCTGTTATATCTGCCAAAGGTGGCTACTTCGATGAGTCAAAAGTTTAGAACACATTTTGGTCTAGAAATTGATTCCATGATTTCTTTTTTAACTCCAGTTGCTTATTTGTACTATGCTTTCATTTCAGAGTGCAATGAGACATTAAACTGAATAATTTTCAATAAAAAACTGGAAAAATTGGGGTGTTCTAAAACTTTTGACCAGTAGTGTATATATACATGCATAAACTTTTAAGCCATTACATTATGACCACCTGCCTAATATTGTTAGTCCTCCTTTTGCTGCCAAAATAGCCCTGCAGCCCTGACCCATAGAGGTGTGGTCTTCACCAGATCTCTGAATGAATATATCTATATAAAAAAGTGGGTTATGGCGGTGAGTGAGGGCAAGACTAGTGAGAAAACTTGAACACAATCAAAGGGGGCTGAACACAAATTCAGATAACCAGATCACAGTTCTGGAGAAATGTTTACTTATCTTTAATTAGATAATAATGCAGGTCAAATAATCCACAAAACAAATCCAACAAGTCAGCTCAAAAGACTTGACAGTAGTTCCAAAGAATAAATCCCCAAAATCCACAAGGTTAATCCAAAAGCATACAAAAGGTTCACAGGAGTCTAATCAAAAAACAAAGTCAATACTTCCAAAAAGTCATTCTAATTAGTCCACAAAATAAATCCATAAGGCATTCAAAAGAGCACTTGTCAATCAATCAAAACAAAGAACTATACCAGATGCACAAAGTCTTTTAAGGACAAGGCCATAAAACAGAGCACACGGCTGACCTAGACTTAATCAAGGTACAGGAAACACTAAGCAAAGTATTTGTGGAGGAAAAGGGCGAGTTAAATACACAAACCTAAACAAAGCACAGGAGACACCTATTAGACATAATGACAGAGACTGGACACCAACAAAAAGGCAGTGGGGGTCTCTAGTGACCAGAAAACAGTCCACAACCCTGACAGGAAACCAGTAGATATCAGTTTATATCTTGCTCTGTTCATGTTACAATTAGTTGCATATCTTACCTGTATATTTCAGTCTAGTTGTGTTGATATTTATCATGATCAGAAAATGACAGATGATTTTCAAAGTCTTTTCCTGTTTCATCATAAAATGGACATAATAAAGCGTCCAAAAGTCAGAATGGACAAACCCATGTGTATAAATCACACCAAAATATGGATTTGAATTAAAACACTTAAGAGAAACATTATTTCAGACTTTTGGATAACAGCTTGATAGACTTTTATTTGATAATTACAGTCGTATGCAAAAGTTTAGGCACCCCTTGATAAATAACAGATTTTGGTGATTTTTTAATTGAAAAGATGTTAACACAGTCTCTCTTGGAAATGGAAAAAATGCACAATATTTTCAGCAAACATTGATGCATAGTTACTTCTTATGCCATAAATTGAACAAAAATAAAAAATAAAAACATTATTGTGGTACTGTGCAAAAGTTTGGGCACCCTACATAATCAGTACTTAGTAACACCTCCTCTGGGAGATATCACCACTGCAAACACTTTTTATAGCCAGCTAAATGTCTTTCAATTCTTGTACTTGGGATTTTCTCCCATTCTTCCTTGCAAAAGGCTTCTAGTTCTGTAATATTCTTTGGTTGTCTTGCATACACAGCTCTTTTAAGATCTACCCACAAATTTTCAATGATGTTTAAATCAGGGGACTGTGATGGCCATTCCAAAACCTTCAGCTTGCGTCTCTTTAGGTACTCCATAGTGGATTTCGAGGTATGTTTAGGATCATTGTCCTGTTGTAGAAGCCATCCTCTTTTCAGCTTCAGCTTTTGTACAGATGGTGTGATGTTTGCTTCCAGAATTTGCTGGTATTTAGTGGAATCCATTCTTCCCTCCACCCGTGCAGTGTTTCCTGTGCCACTGGCTGCAACACAACCCCAAAGCATGATAGATCCACCCCCATGCTTAATAGTTGGCAAGGTGTTCTTTTCATGAAATTCTGCTCCTTTTTTTCTCCAAACATGCCTTTGCTGATTGTGGCCAAAGAGTTCTATTTTAACTTCATCAGTCCACAGCACTTGTTTCCAAAACGCATCAGGCTTCTGTAGATGTTGTGTTGCATACTTCTGACGTTGGATTTTATGATGGGGACGCAGGTAAGGTTTTCTTCTGCTGACTCTTCCATGAAGGTCTTATCTGTGCAAGCATCGCTCCACCACTGCACCACCACTCCTGAGTCTGCTAAATATTCCTGCAGGTTTTTTGCAGTCAAATGGGGGTTTTGATTTGTCTTTCTGACCAGCATATGAGCAGTTCTCTCCGAGAGTTTTCTTGGTCTTCCAGATCTCATCTTGACCTCCACAGTTCCCCTGAACTGCCATCTCTTAATTACATTTCTCACTGTGGAAACTGCAAGCTGACAACGCTTTGCTATCTTCTTGTAGCCTTCTCCTGCATTGTGGGCATCAATAACTTTCATTTTCAGAGTCTTACACAGCTGTTTGGAGGAACCCATGGTTGTTGCATGTCCGCAAGTGTTTGAAGGTTTGAAGAGTCAAAGTATTTGTAAAGCTTTGAAATTGGCATTTACTAATGACAGCTGTTGCCATGCATCAGATCTAACGAGCTGATTAAGGTCTGAAACTTTGTAAAAAGAATCTGAGACTCTGGAACTCTTGGAGTGCCCAAACTTTTGCACAGTGCCATAATAATGTTTTTATTTTTTATTTTTGTTCAATTTATGGCATAAGAAGTAACTATGCATCAATGTTTGCTGAAAATATTGTGCATTTTTTCCATTTCCAAGAGAGACGGTGTTAACATCTTTTCAATTAAAAAATCACCAAAATCTGTTATTTATCAAGGGGTGCCTAAATTTTTGCATAAGACTGTATGTGCAGTATTGAGATTAAAATTTATACTTGATTTGGATTGGTCAGAAGGTGTTCAGCATGGACCTGATAGCAGTTCAGGTTTCAAATCAAATCTCTCTTTTTTAAAGAATGTCCTCTTTCTGATTATATATATACAGTTATACAAACCAAAAAATAGTCTATGTCAAATATGTACAGAAGAAACTGAATTTGAGTTTAGAGACTAACTAACTAACTAACTAACTAACTAACTAACTAAATATAATCACAATCGTTTAAATAAGCAAACAAAACATTAATATAAATTATGTATACACAGTGCACATACTTGTACTCAATACACTTTTGATCAAGATCAAGCCACAATTATAAGGACATCCTAATGATTAGACTGACCAACTATAGAAGAAGAATTCACATAATCAGAAAAAATAATAAATATAGCTGCAAGCAGCAATGACGGGCCCTCGCACTATGGGCCCAATACTGTATTGTGTTACTAAATTTATTGCTATACGTTATAGATTGATATATATGATGATATTATGATAATATTATTAATATTATACTAATATAATTTACATCATACTATTTTTCTTCTCCTGAAGTGTATATACATTTTTGGTTGACTCTGTATATATGAATTGTGAAAATGAAACCATATTGTAAAGAAATTAAAATAAATGTGAAAGAGCCTCTAGTGGACATAGTCTAGTACTGCAGGAGTCAGGCCAAAACCATGTCCAGTCAATGGACTGATAAATGTAAACATTTGTTGTGAGCCGTTTGAGCATCACAAAATCATGAAACTAAGCAGAATTACTCACAACCAGTTGTTCTTTCTATGTAAATTTTTTTTAAATCTAGGCAAAACATTCATCTTTACTGAGTTTAAATGACCAGCTAGAGAAATGAGGAGAGCTGACCAGAGAGCAAAATCATTCTGAGACTTTGTGAACTGTACCAGCTCTCCCAATTGTTCAGTATCAGTAACATTCATTCAGTCAGCACAGGACATCTGTGCAACAGGACACACCAGTCACATGTCCAGTATTTTGATTGTGGAAAAAATAACAGGTTGTTGTTTACACATCTAGATGTAAATATCTGGAAATGAAATCTGAGAATTCTGGTCTATAGCCTTATATACTTTTTTGGAACTTAAAGCCAAATTGTCTTCAAAGTATAAAAAAACATTTGAGTATTTTCAGAGGGGACTGTACAAATAGTCTTAATAAGTGAGCGAGTGTGTATCTCTGATAGAAACTACTATATATTAACTGTACCAAGTCAGTGTGTTTTATGAGTATTGTTCATTTCCATCAATCTAACCTAACACTAGCCTACAATCTCCACAGAAGGTTGATCTGAAAAAGAGGCCTCAGTCTGGGAATTCCTCCACATCTAAGAGTACATCCCCTACCCTGACTCCATCGCCATCCCCAACTCCTAAGCCTCTAATTGGTGAAACCCTGTCTTCTGCTTCTTCCCAACCATGTTCTAAAAGTAGTGGTGGCTCCAGCAGTGGCAGCATCACTGATGAAGGTCAGTGCAAATAAAGATGATCAGACTTTATGGTGTGTAGGAATGTACTCTCATTCACACTATTGCAGTTATACAGTAGACATACTGATGACTAAAAATAATCAGAATGAGACGGTAATAGGAGCAAATGAAAACATTTATTAAAGTAAACTATATAAACACTATACAACTATAAGTTTATTTACAACAATATTATTTGCAGCTACTATTTATACTAATTACTATTAGAATAAGAATGTCCTTTTTTAGCAGGCTGTGATTGTTATAAAATTAGCTTTTGATGCTTGTTATTTTAATTATTATTCCTTAATTACTCATTACCACATTTGTTTGACAACTACATCATTTTCAAGCCCAGTAACTGAAAGTATTTTGCACAAGGAAACAGTCTATCATCATTCTGAAGTCACCTGGTTGTTAACTGCTGCCAGACGCATCACAATCTTCTTCCCCATAACGAACAAGAAGTTCGGATTGTGGATGCAGGTAAGATGAATCTGAATATAAGACAGCACATAATATAAGTTAAAGCAGAGTGAACTTCCCCTGAGCAAAAACAGCAGCTAAACAAAGGTTTTACTCACAGCGAACGCCTCACGGAGAGCATGCAGCTTCAGGCCGATATCAGTTACCCCTCTCTCTGTAAGATGGTCCCTAAGAAACAAAAGATTTACATGCTTAGTGTATTAAACATACATTACTCCTTTATACCATTAAACTGTGAAGAGAAGCGTACCAAGTAAAGGGCACCTCCATCTCCTCTTGGCTAAGGCTCTCCTCACTCTCCTGCAAGACACATTAGCAATAAATCATTAAAACTCACACAGTAAATGTTACAGCCTCCCATTCAGGGGAATAGCAGCATCTGTAGATACACATCAGGTCTGAAACACAGAATTACCTCAGAGTCGTACTGTTCCTCTGAATCACTGTGGGGAGAGTCAACCTGCTCCTGCTCCCAGGTGGAGGTGTTCACCTGACCATCTTTAGCCACATGCAGGAACGTGCAGGACACCTTTTTAATGGTTTGCTGTTAAATTAAAAAATATATAAAAATGAACACTGCAGACCCATATGTGTACAAAATTCCAAGAGTTACTATCTACAATAAAGACTTCATGACATTGCAATAAATTTACCACATAATCCTCAAGTGGCTCCATGATGGTTTCCACCTGGTTACAGGAAAGGAGCTCTGTAACCTTCCCATATTCAGCCTTAAGAGAACAATTTGAAGTGAACACAATTAGTCACTGCAACTAACAAAAGTTTTGTGACGCCACAACAGATAATCCCTCACCTGTATGGCAGTGAAATGGTCCTCGATGGTGGTCTGATAAGGGAATCCCTGCAAATGACAATTAGCTGAAACTCAAGATCTACTTCTCAAAAGTGTTCATCTAATAATCATTAATATCAATTCTCTTCATCAGAGTAACAAAGATGGTGATTACCAGCTGGTCAAAGTAGCGCGTCTTGGTGGTTTTAAACCAGCAAAAACCACTCTCAGGACCCCTTATCATCCCGAGGAAGTATCCCTTAACGTCCACTGCCTAGAAATAGAGAAACTAAACATTAGAACTTGTAAAGAAGGATGTGTGTGTGTTTGTATCTCAGCTGTAGCACTGTACAATACCCCAGACAGGAAGGTAAAGGTGCGTGCAGAGAGGAACTGGATATTTCGGCAGGCGCTGATCGGCTCACCAGCATCGAGCGTCTGTGAAATGAAGAGCATGATGAACATAACTGCTTCCTATCACAGCCATTTTATAATAACACAAGTAACATTCTCTCACTTTCTTTACAGTCAAAACAACCCTGTGAAATACAGTGATCAGCTTTAGTAAATAAAGGAAAGGTTTGGTTACCAGAAGGACGGGTGGAGATTCCTGGTCATGTTCGTTTGGCAACAGCTGTAGGTTTGGCTCAACGACCTTAAAACACACAAACACAATTAGTAACTGCAATTAACACAATTTAGTGATGACACAATGAACAAGCCCTTACCTGAATGCCAGGGAAACTGTCCTCACAGTTGTTATGAAAAGGGAATCCCTGGAAACGACAATTAGATGAAACTCAAGATCTACAGCCGCATTTCATTTAAGTTCTCTTTTAATAATCGTTAAAGTGGAATCTCTTCATGAGAGTAATAAATAGCGTGATTACCTCGAGAGTCCAGCAGTGTGCAGTTTCAAGCCAGCAGAGCTGACTCTCTGGACCCCTTAACAACCTGAGGATGTCTCTCCTAAGGTCCACTTGCTAGAAATAAAGAAACAAAACTAAACATTAGAACTTGTAAAGAAGGATGTGTGTGTGTTTGTATCTCAGCTGCAGCACTGTACAATACCCCAGACTGGGAGTTGGAGGAGTCTGCAGTGTTGTACTCAACATTACAGCAGGTGCTGTTCAGCTCACCAGCACTGAGGGGCTGTGAAAAGTAGAAGATGAGGATCATCAGTGTTTTTTATCATAGCAGTTTCACACTAACACTTTCAAACATTCTGTCACTTGGAAAATCCAGAGATCAGATTTAGTAAATAAATGACAGGTTTGGTTACCAGAACAACAGCTGAAGATGTGGAGTGAGTTTCTGTGGGTAGCTGCGGCAGGATTGGCTCAACAACCTTAAGACACACACACACACACACACACACACACACAAAAGCAGCCTACACGTTTCAAATGTAGTTAAAATATTTTACTGACACATACCTGGAGGACTGAGGGAGTATCTGACGATTCTCTCAGCAAATCCACAGCTTCTGCAATAAATTAGTTTCATGTAAGTTTAATTACAACTAATATTTTCTGTTAAATGTAAAACATTAAAATGGCCAAATTTATAAGGTAGTAGAGAGAGAGAGACCTTGTACATTTTTCTCTCCTTTCTTTCTAATGCTTAAAAGTTAATAAACCTGTGAGTTAGTTAGCTAGTTAATTTGTGAAGAAACAGACTAATTGTAGCATTAGTAGCTTGTGTAAATTCACTGTACATGTGACTGATTAAACTCTCTAAATCCTCAAGTCCAGGCATCCTGATGAACTCCATCTCCCCATCAGGATCCACACGCTGCCGTCTACTCAGAGGGGCTTCTTGATTGCCATCCTCTTCGTCCCACCTCCTCCTTATGCCCTGGCGTGGGACAGGAGTTATCATTGTGGCAGGAGCATAGTACATACCAGCCACAATGTTGTGGATGTCGATATTGAAATAAGGCTGGGGCAAAGGAACTGTTGAAGGCTGTGGACTCCCTGAAGGTGGTGGCCTCCTCAAAGGGGATGGGGTTTTATTTTAATAGCACTGTGTATGTTTTATACAGCAGGAAAGCCTCACTATCAAAACAAGAAGTATTTACACAAGTTATATTACTGTAATCTTCCTATAAGAGTGCATTAAAAACTATTTTATTTACATTTACAGTATTTACATTTTAGCTGCATTTATAGGTGTTATACAGGGCTCTTCCAGTATCACGGCTTCACTGTTAGTCACACTGTGCACTTATTTCAATGCTTAAAAATATCTTCCCCCAAAAAATGCAGATTAAAATACATTTCTATTACAGTCTATTACTTTAGCACTTTCTTACTCCAGTGCTTCACATCCCCTTTGAGTCCAATTGTGCCTCCTCTCAAAAATTCGCCCTTTATCGTAAATTACACTACTCCTAACTATTTTATTCACGACAGCTAGAAACAAAACCTTGCTGAACAGAATTGAAACAAACAGCTTGATATTTTTGCCTAAGCTGCACTCTACATTGCCACACTAGCTCCATTTATTTGTACCGATTGGTTTTGTTCAGCTAGCTGCCTTTCCTCACAGCCCCTTTCTCTCTCCGCTTTAACAACTCGACAAACACGGACAATGAAAAATCCTTAAAATAATAAGTTACTTCATGTTATTGTAAGTATTTTAACTTATTCTATTCACTCCATCAAAAAAACTACGAACACTGAAAAACAATTACTTAGCTACATGCTAACTAGCCGTCTAGCTAATCTTTGCTAATACTCCTCGGCTTGACTTAGTAAACTTTAACAAACGTTAAGTAAACATTGGGACTTTTATGAAAAGCTAATGTTAACATATCTGAAAACATCAACACTGTTTTCTTCTTCCCTGCTCGTTTCACTGGAGTCTGCCATTTTGTCCGCTAGCTTTAGCATACTGATCGGGTACGTAAAGCGATTAGCCGAATAAAGATTAGCCGAACAGAATTTCTCAAAACCATCTAATCATATAAAACGATATTCCTGATTGCGGTTTTTTGTAATAACGCGGTGTTTAAAAGACTTTATACTTAAGTGAAAAAGAGGAAACTCAGTAACTCACCGTTCCAGGGGTCGTACAGTCCGCTCCATCCGGGCTCGGGATCCACATCCGGGTGCTGAGGCTCGGCTCCTCCCCCGAAGTTCATCATCGCTGCGCTGTAGAGTCGGTGTAGGAGTCAAATCCAGTAGTGGAGTACAGAGAAATCCGAAACAGGGGTGTAGCAAAAATGCCAAAAGATAATCCAAATCTTGCGACCTTCAGAACCAGTATAAACCAGCACTAACTAGTATAAAACAGCACTAACTAGTATAAACCAACACTAACTAGTATAAAACAGCACTAACTAGTATAAACCAATATAAACCAGCACTAACTAGTATAAACCAGTATAAACCAGCACTAACTAGTAACAAGAGTCAATAATGAATAAATAATAATAATAATCATCATAATAATAAGCTGAAATGTCCGGGAAGCCCAGGGAGTGAAGCATAGCTGAAGTTTAAGGCAGCATGTAGCTGTACAGTTAGAATTCAAGCTGTAGGACCAGTTTAAAGACGATACGACCTTAAAAAAAAAAAAAAAAAAAAACTCCTGTTTACGGCATCCACCGAAAACCTCCGATAAAAACCGAACTGTACGGAAACCAGGAAGTGAAGTCCGTAAAAAATGCATTTACAAATTATATATTTTACATTTTATAATTTGCTCCTGCTGAACACACTCAGTGTCCTCAAGGTAGGATGATCTTTATCCTTTAATGCCACACTGTTTCTACAATAAATCATGTTAAAGTGACAGTGTTACAGTCTAATGTTATGTAGCACACAAGACACCTCATCTTGCCGTGAATTAGCCTAATGCTAGTTACCGTGCTAGCGAACCTGGCTACTGGTTTAAACTACACAATAAAATCATTAAGCTCGGTTTAAGAATTTATTTTATTTCCACAATGAAATATTTACCCCATTAGAAGTCCATTCTTAACAACCCCTTCTCCTGGTTTTAATAAAATAAATCGTGCTTAGCTTTGTGATTCAGCAGCTAGCGCGCTAACGGACTTTAGCCGATTTTTAGCGATTTCAATGACTGTAATATTTGGACTAATCATATCTACCGAGAGAACTTGTATATTTGTTGTAATTATTTAACACTTTATTGGTTATATTAATGTGAATATGATATTTCTCCTAATAATAGTTCACCTGTTAGTGAACATGCTGCTGCTTTAAATTACACACTAAAATCCTGAACCGAGTTGATGAGCTCGGGTAACGAGAATTTAGTTTATTTCCATAATATAATATTTACCCATTTAAAAGGTGACTTTTCACACCCCTGAGTACTGGTTTTACACTAAATCATGACTAGACTAGTGATTTAGTCAGGTCTAAAGGACTTAGTTACAGATGTATGTTATCTACCTAGAGAACTTCGCTAATCATTTCATTTACACAGTTAGCATCATGCTAGTTATCGTGCTAGCGAACTCGGCTACTGGTTTAAATGACACAATAAAATCCTTAAGCTTGGTCAAGAATTTATTTTATTTCCACAATGAAATATTTACCCTGTTAGTAGGTCACTTTTAACAACCCTGACTACTGGTTTTACACTAAATCATGATTAGCCTTGTGATCCGCTAGCTAGCGCGCTAGCGGACTTTAGCCGATTTTTACCGATTTAAATTACACTGTAATAGTTGGACTAATTATATCTACATGTCTATTTGTTGTAATTTGTACACATTTTATCGGTAAATATAATATAAATATAATGTTTAGCCTAATGTTAGTTAAGCTGCTAGTGAACTTGGCTGTTGTTTTACATTACACACTAAAATCCTGAACGAGTTGATGAGCTTGACCAACGAGAATTTCATTTATTTCCCCAATATAATACTCATCCCCATTAAAAAGTCACTTTTAACAACCCTGACTACTGGTTTTATACTAAATCATACTTAGACTACTGATTAATCAGCTCTCGCGCTAAAGGGCATGGTTACAGATGTACACCGATCAGCCATAACATTATGACCACCGACAGGTGAAGTGAACAAGACTGATGATCTCCTCATCATGGCACCTGTTAGTGTGTGGGATATATTAGACAGCAGGTGAACATTTTGTCCTCATAGTTGATGTGTTAAAAGCAGGAAAAATGGGAAAGTATAAGGATTTGCGCGAGTGGATCAGAGCATCTCCAAAACTGCAGCTCTTGTGGGATGTTCCCGGTCTGCAGTGGTCAGTATCTATCAAACGTGGTCCAAAGCAGGAACGGTGGTGAACCGGTGACAGGGTCATGGGCGGCCAAGGCTCACTGATGCACGTGGAGAGTGAAGGCTGACCCATGTGGTCCAATCCACAAGACGAGCTACTGTTGCCCAAATTGCTGAAGAAGTTAATGCTGGTTCTGATAGAAAGGTGTCCGAATACACAGTAAATCACAGTTTGTTACTTATGGGACTGCATAGTCAGGGCGCCCATGTTGACCCCTGTGCACCACTGAAAGCACCAACAATGGGCACGTGAGCATCAGAACTGGACCACGAAGCAATGGAAGAAGGTGACCTGGTCTGATAAATCAAGTTTTCTTTAACATGGCGTGGATGGACGGGTGTGTGTGCACATGGCACCAGGATGCACTATGGGAAGAGGGCAAGCTGGCGGAGGCAGTGTCATGCTTTGGGCAATGTTTTGCTGGGAAACCTTTTGGTCCTGCCATCCATATGGATGTTGCTTTGACATGAACCACCTACCTAAGCATTGTTGCAGGCCATCTACACCCTTTGATGGTAATGGTATTTCCTGATGTCTGTGGCCTCTTTCAGCAGGATGATGCACCGTGCCCCAAAGCAAAAATTGATCAGGAATGGTTTGATGACCACAACAATGAGAATGAGGTGTTGACTTGGCTTCCAAATTCCCCAGATCTCAATCCAATCGAGCATCTGTGGGATGTGCTGGACAAACAAGTCCAATCCATGGAGGCCCCACCTCGCAACTTACAGGACTTAAAGGATCTGCTGCTAACATCTTGGTGCCAGATACCACAGCACACCTTCAGGGATCTAGTGGAGTCCATGCCTCGACAGGTCAGGGCTGTTTTGGCAGCAAAAAGGGGACCAACAGCATATTAGGCAGGTGGTCATAATGTTATGTCTGAGCGGTGTATGGTATCTACCTAGAGAACTTCACTAATCGTTTCATTTCCACAATATCATAGTGAGTATAAAGGTTTTAATAATTATACAGTATAATATTTTTTATAGATTTGGGTGGTGGACAGGGGCAGGAGGTTTTAGAGAGTTTAATCAGGTCACATGTACAGTGAATTTACACAATCGGACTGCTCCAATTTTTCTGTTTCTTCACAAGTTAACTAATTATCAAACTCACTGCTTTATTAACTTTTATGCATTAATAGGAAAGTTTGATATTGTGTAATTGAAGAGTCATAATTCTGAGTCACAGAAAAATAATCTATTGCAGAGCCTGTGGATGTGCTGGAGGAATCAGCAGATACTCCCTCTGTCCTCCAGGTATGTGTCAGTTAAATAGTAATATTTTAACTTCATTTAAAACCTACAGGCCACTTTTTTCTAAGTGTGTGTGTGTGTGTGTGTGTGTTTGTGTGTGTTTGTGTGTTAAGGTCATTGAGCCAATCCTGCAGCTGCTGCCCACCGAACCACACGAAGAACCTTCAGCTGTCATTCTGGTAAGAAAATCCTTCATTTATTTCCGAAAGCCAATCAATGGATTTTACAAGGTTGTTTTTACTGTAAAGAATGTTAGTATAAATCTGATATGATAAGAAGCACTTATGATCTTCATGCTCTACATTTCACAGCCGCTCGATGCTGATGAGCCGGACAGTGCCTGCCGTGATGTTCAGTGTGTGTCTGTAGTCTCCTCCCTCTCCCAGGTATTCTACACTGCTGTAACTGAGATACAAACACACAAACATCCTTCTTTACAAGATCTAATGTTAAGTTTTGTTTCTCTATTTTCAGTCAGTGGACATAAGCAGAGACATCATTGGAATGATGAGGGGTCCAGAGAGTCGGCTCTGCTGGTTTGAAAGCGCAGAGACACACTGCTTGACTCGCGAGGTAATCACAGTCTTTATTACTCTGATGAAGGGAATGGACATTTTTGAACTGACATGATTTTTAGAAGAGCACTTTTGTGAAATGTGGTTGTAGATCTTGAGTTTCATCTAATTGTCTTTTACAGGGATTCCCTTATTATACCAGTGATAAGGAGAGTTTCACTGACATTCAGGTAAGGGATTATTCATTGTGGCATCACAAAATGTTATGAACTGCAGTGACTAATTGTGTTTGTGTGTTTTAAGTTTGTTGAGCCGAACATCCAGCTGCTGCCCACAGAACAACCTCAAGACCCTTCACCTGTTTTTCTGTTTTTTTCTAAGTGACAGAATATTAGTATGAAACTGCTGTGATCAGAAGCACTCATGATCTTCCTGCTCTACTTTTCACAGCCGCTCGATGCTGGTGAGCTGATCAGCGCTTGGTGTAATATTCAGTTCCTCTCTGCACAGGCCTCCATCTCCCAGTTCAAGGTATTCTACAGTGCAGCAGCTGAGATACAAACACACAAACACCCGTCTTTACAAGTTCTAATGTTTAGTTTTGTTTCTCTATTTTCAGTCAGTGGAAATGAAAACATACTTCCTGGGGATGATAAGGGGCCCACAGAGCCGTCTTTGTTGGTTTAAATCCACCAAGACGAGCAGCTTGAATCACATGGTAATCACAGACTTAATTACTCTGAGGAAGAGAATTGACCTTGATGATTATTAGACGCTCACGTTTGTGAAATAGATCTTGAGTTTCAGCTTTTTGTCATTTGCAGGGATTCCCTTATGAGTCCTCCATAGAGGACTGTTTCACTGGCATACAGGTAAGGGATTATTCGTTGTGGCATCACAAAACTTTTGTTAATTGCAGTGACTAATTGTGTTCACTTTAATTTGTTCTGTTAAGGCTGAATCTGGGAGGGTTACAGAGTTCATCTCCTGTAACCGAATGGAGACATCATTCGTCGTGCCACATTATTTTGTGGTAAATTTATTGCACTGTCATGAAGTGTATCTTGTAGTTAGTAACTTTTAGAATTTTGTCAGTTGTGCTTTTATTTGTCTTCAGTGTGGATATTTTTTTTATTCAACAGCAAACCATTACAACGGTAACCTGCACTTTGCTGTATGTGGCTGAAGATGGACAGATGTTCACCTCCACTTGGGACTATGATCACAACGACTGTGAGGTAATTCAGACTTTCAGACCTGATGTGTATCTACATATGCTGCTATTCCCCTGATTCGGATACTGTAAAATTTACTGTGTGAGTTTTAATGATTTAATGATTTGGCTTGCAGGAGAGTGAGGAGCGCCTTAACCCAGAGGAGTTGGAGGTGCCCTTTATTTGGTACGATCCTCTTCACTCTTTAATGATGTAACAGTGTATTGTATGTTTAATATACACTAAACATTTACATCTCTTGTTTCTTAGCTGCCATCTTTCAGACAGAGGGGTGACTGAAATCGGCCTGAAGGTGCCCGCGCTTCGTGAGGCGTTTGCTGTGAGTAAAACCTTTATTCAGCTGCTGTTACTGCGCAGGTAAAGTCCACTCTGCTTTAACTTTTATATTGTGTGCTGTCTTATATTCAGACTCTGCTTGCCAGCATCCACAAGCAGAACTTCTTGTTCATGGCTGGAAAGAAGATCGTCATGCGACTGGCAGCAGCTAACAACCAGGTGACTTCAGAATGATGAAAGACTGTATCATTGTTGTGATGGAAATAATTTCAGTTTCTCAGCCATAGCCAAAGTGAGTTACAGAGATTTTTTCGTTTGCTTTAACAGGATGCAGTTGGTGTGCAGTTGGCCTACGAGACCCTGATTCGATTCCTGAGGACGCCTTCCAATCAGGAATCGATTAAAGCAGAGCTCAGCTCCTGTGTAAGCTAATAAACGCCTGTGTGAAATGACAGATGTTTAAAGATAACAGATTTTGCTAATATAGAAAACAGGACTCCAATATGTAAAGCTGATTTATTTTTGTATCTTTTCTACTCTGTTCAGGACCACCACTACAACTTCCTGGATGTTTTTTTTGAGCTGATTTTCTTCAGCTACTTTATAAATGGCTCAAAACCTCAGCCAGTAAGTGTCTTATCAGGAGATTTCTAAGTAATGTTTGAGTTTCAGAACATGGTCTATTTGATCTGGTTTTCTTTTTCCATATTTTTTAAACCTGATAAGACATGGCATTAATGAAGCTTGTCTTTCTTTCCAAAAGTTTAAGGGAGGTTTCTTGGAGCGCCTGCTTGCGCTCTTCAGCATGTGGGACGTGGACGTGTGGGAGCCTGCAGCAGAGCTGTACTTCACAGTGCTTATTGTAAGTGTTGAATATCTTCTGATGCCACGATCCACAAATTCTCAGGATTGTATCTTAAACTCAGTGACACTATGTTGGATGTGTGTGGAATTTGTCAATAGGATTACCTTACAGAGCTTGCTGAAGTACTTCACTCTTCACTCACTCAGCCTCTGGAGCTCTACAGTGACCCAGCAGCCTTAGCCACCACAGTTCAGCGACTCCTCAAGCTGCACGTCCAGCTGATGATGGACATTTTGGAGGAGCTCTGAGCAATGTCTTTCCCCTTACCCACTTCATCTTTTCTTCCTCTGTTTCATTTCATCTTCTTTTCTCTCACTTCTTTTTCCTACATTGCTCAGGCTCCACATGTAAGTATGAAATCATTTTATTTCTATTTTTGATCAACTTAATATTTAAAAAATCTCTTTTCTTTCCTACAGGTTTGTACAGTGAACCCCAGGACCTGAAGAAGGGCTTAACCTTAGCATTTAAGATCCCTCGTCCCTTAATAATCATCCCTTATTAATCTATCCCTCTGTTCCTATCCCACTCCCCCTATTCCCATCAATAGCCTATAGATTGTAAATCCATATATAGAATTGTTTAGAAATAAACTTATTTGTATACTTCTTATAGACTTTGCTTAAATAAATGTTTATATTTGTTCCTATTGCGGTCTCATTCTGATTATTTTTAGCCATCAGTATATGTATAAAAGTTTCCTTTAAACGCAACACAAACTGAATTTTTCACTCATATACAGATCATTTTTACAGAATTTCACAACCTTTAAATGGTTTACTAAAATGTGAAAAATAACAAATATATTATATATTTGTTATTATATTATATTCAGTGTTGGGGAAAGTTACTTTTAAAAGTAATGCGTTACAATATTGTGTTACTCCCTAAAAACGTACCAAATTGCATTACTTAGTTATTTTTTATAAAAAGTAATGTGTTACGTTACTTTTGCGATACTTTTTCTTAAATTTGACCAGTAGACTCGTTCTCTTTTCATTTTATACACATAGAAACCTATATGTGTTACATTACAAAGTAAACTCACAGTCCAATTTAATAAAGACATTAAAGAGTGCAATATAGTCTTCCTAAAGTCATTCTAAAATTAGATCAATCTGCAAATGTTTTCTTCAGGTCTGCCTCCATTTCTATATATGCCTTGTCCAAAAAGCTTGTAAAGGTTTTGTGATCGGAGAGCACGGCCCCTGTCCATTTCCCTGATTTTGCTGATGATATTACAAAATGTCGGCGCCTTCACAGTGAAGAGTGGCTGCATCTCCTCAACAATAAATGCAGCAACCAATTTATTGAGTTCAGTCAAACTAATTGTTTTACCTGGTGGTGAACTGAAATCTAGCTTTTGTTGTTCAGCAGTAGGCGGGGTATATTAATACTGACATACATGGTTTGTTTATGTAAACTAATGTTAAATAATATCATTTAAGGGGACCATAATGTAAAGCATTATTGATTGAGACATTTCCCATATGAGTAACATAGTTATTCTACCATAATTTAAATCATATCTAAGGCTGGGTTTGATTAGGAGTGGGATTATTAGATAGATGAATTCAGACCCTCGCTGTGAAACATCACCCCCTGGACACAGGTGGACACAGCGTCCCTCATTTATTCCAAGTGTAGGGTGGCTTGAGTTCAGACACCATTAGTCAGGTGTGACAGCATTAATCATACTGCAGAATTCCTCTTCACTAAACAGCTTACGAGACAGATACCCCCTGCTGAAGAAATCTGTTTGCTTCACTTTTGTTCAGTCACACAAGACAGCTGTTCTAACTGTTAGATAAGCTTTATTAACTCCACTGATCAAAATGTTTGCTTCCAGTTCCCTTTTAGTCCTACTGCCAACACCATTTTTCCATTTTCAGACAGATCACATTTATCTATGACAAGAAGCAAGATATGCCACAAATGATCTAAAACCACACCATCAGACTGAGCTTTGTCCAGCAACTTCCATGTACATTAGTGTCTTAAAAATCAATTTCAGCCACAGCAGTATGTCAGAGCTTGAGATGCATTTCCTCAAAACACCTGGAATCAGTTATAAATGTTGCCTGCACAGACAAAACAAGGACATTTTAAGACACATTGAGGCCATTTCTGTCATAAATGAACACACTTAAATTAATACACTAGCCTTCAAAATAAGGAATGTACAAAACAGAAAAGAAATATATAAAAGCTGGACACTTTATAGCCTTGCTAAGGCCATAATAAAATATATAGTGGGGTCCAAATGTCTGAGACCACTAGTAAAAATGCTTCTTTTTGGCATTTTTTTCTAATTTAATACATCAATTTGTTTTACAGATTATATTATTTGACAACAACTTGAAGTAAAATCTTTGAAATTTATGCAAGATGCCTTTCTGAGCTTCTAGCATTTAGCATGTTGCCTTTTTTGCTTTAAATGAGTGTGTGCATTTGAGCTGCATGGACACCACAAGTTTATGTAAAACCTTACAAGCCATTTTAGATCAAATGCATCAGTGTGTCACTTGAACACATGCTTCAGTAAAAAAGATCAGACATGAGGAAAATCTGACCTTTAAATAGACACCTAGAAAGAGTACAGAATCTTAAATGAACTATTGTTTACTTTCTATATTTTAAATAGGAAAAAATGCAGTTGAAGAAAAATCCCGGATTATTAATGTGGTCACAGAATTTTGGACTTTTTTTTCAGTGGACATAATCAATACATTTATCACATTACAATTATTTATGTGAGTAATAAACCATATAAACATACTGTGATAACACTTTACATTAAGGCTCTGTTAACTTATTTTATTTACTGCATTAGTTAACATTAAAGAAATGCTTATATGAAAGCTGATACCTTCTTTATAACAGATCACCTTAGACCCTGAATCTCTTCTTGGAGCTGGATTTGATTTGTATTGTGAAATGTGAACTGACAGAAACTTCTTAACAATTACTGGTATACATATGAAGAACAATTTACTTTAAAATAAATAACAGAACTGTAGGATGGGAATAATGAGGATTTAAGTGTTTTAAACCTAAGTGCCAGAATCTCTTCACAGAGCTTTAACTATGCGGTATTTCAAGATAATCACAGCCACATACAGTGTGATGAGATGAAATAATAATTCTCTTGGACTCAAGGTCTAAGACACATGTATGACATTCACAGTGCTGACGAGACTAAGCATGCAGGGAGGGGCTATGGGTAACAGTGGGGGTAAGTACACACATGGGTAGAGTGTAAGTATAAGAGTATAGGGTATAAATACTGAAATCACAAAAAAGTACATTCAAAATGAAAATAATACATTATAGAAAACACAGGGTCCAAAGCTTTAAAGTGCAGTAATGCTTCTAAAAGTAACCTGAGATGAATGAAATTTAAAGTGACACAGTGTGTAGTAAGGTGTTAAGTCAGTAGCCTGTGTTATTCCTGCTGCCACCTCTGTATGATGGCCTTCTGTACAAGTATAAAAATAAAATTTCATTCAAGTCATTTAATTCATTTATTATTTTTATTTCATTAAGTGGTTTCAGGCTGGTCTTCTTGTGAAAGTATATAAAGAGACTTAATGCATTACTTCTATACTCTGTGGTACCTGATAGTAAGTCTCCTGTATTAGGTCAATTCTCAATCTCACCACAGGATGGCAGTATCGGATACAGCTTATATAAAACAAGGCGAAACCTAGAACTACCTCATCATCATTAGATTACATATCCAACAGTGAGATTGATTTGTTGTGAGAAAGCCTAGTGCGTAAATTGATTGAAATAATAAGTTGCTGAATTTTCTCAGGAACAGTCATCTAGTTCAATTCAGTGAATGTCAGATGATGTTTGTGTGTTGCCAGGTGTGTGGTTTTTAGACCAAACAATTATTTCAGGTCTTGTGTGTGGCACATGTTCCATAATACTTCGTGCCAAGTAAGAATGTCACTTTTGAGAAGTTTTTCTCTGCTGACCAGACACAAGGAGTGAGTTTTGACCAGTACCTTGCGGAACTGCACACACTAAGTAAGACTTGTGAATTTGGAGATTTTAGAGATTCAATGCTGAGGGACAAAATAGTCTGTGGGATTCCTGATAATGGTCTCAGGGAAAGACTGTTATGTGAAGCAGCTCTGACACTGGAGAAAGCAGTCAATATGTGTAGACCTAAAGTTAACTACAGCTAGTAGTTAGTGTAAGTGACCTTTCATCTGAGGGTTTCATCAGTTTTCAAGATTCTAACACAGAAGCAGTCACCCACACGTTACACAGCATACAGATCAGAAGAGTGAATGTCAGAATGAATTTACTGAATGTCATGACTTTCTGCTGGAAAGCTTTAAAAAGGTCTGTTTGCAGGTCCGAAACCGGAGACAGTGGCTGATTTCTGGAGAATGGTTTGGGAGCACAAATCTGCCACCATAGTCATGCTGACTAACATAAGAGAGAGAAAAGAGGTAAAACACATGAATATAGCCCCAGTCCTTGAAATATTTAACAAATTTCAATAAGCCTTTCAGGAGGTCTAACAGGTCATCTTGGTCTGCAAGACATCGCAGGAGAGACATTATTGTTGCAGATTTTGCCTCCACATCTTCAGCATTTACTTTTTGGGGTTTTCATTCTTTGCAGTTTTTGCTTTGCAAAATGTGTTTTGCTCCTCTTTTTTAATGGCCTGCACTGCAGCATCTTCTCTATGTAGTTCCTTGGCTTGTGCACAAGTTATTTCAGCAGGTCTACACATATTGACTGATTTCTCCAGTGTCAGAGCTGGTTCACATAACAGTCTTTCCCTGAGACCATTATCAGGAATCCCACAGACTATTTTGTCCCTCACCATTGAGTCTCTAAAATCTCCAAATTTCAATATTTCATTGTGGAAATAAATACTGTGACCTCTACTACTCTACTACTCTGATCTCATGGAAAACCAGAAAACAGCCAACAGTAGCATTACCTACTTGAGAAGCAGAATACATGTCCTTATCATCAGCCATTCAGGAATGTATCTACTTAGAGCAGCTACTCAAAGGTATGGATACATACCAATACGCACAAACAAAAGTGTATGAAGACAACCAAGGTACAATAGCAATAGCCAGAAACCCAGTTTACAGGCAAAGGTGCAAGCACATTGACATCAAGTAGCACTTCATAAAGGAAACTGTGAATGATGGCAAGGTAATCTTGGAATACCTACAGAGCAAATGGTTGCTGACATTATGACAAAGCCAGCCACTAAGCTAAAGTTAAAGAGGTTTGCTCGAGACGTGTTTGGTACTTAAAAGAGTAAAAGGTTTATGTTTACATCATTTATGTGAAAGAGAAGCCTTATTTGTTATTTTGTTTTCAGGTAACTTAATAAGCTAAGAGCAAGTGTGGGTGTTAAGTATTGCACTCTTACTCGTTAGATTACGGCATCAGCCGAACTACTCGTTTTATTGAATGTATTACGGTTCATTTGGGTGTGATGTCATTACGTTATACAATGCACTCTATGTAAAACGTTTATAGTGTTAATGTCGGATGTACAGAGCCGATGCTTGTTCAAGTTTATTAATAAATGTTCCAAAGAAGTAATGAGACGTGTAACGTTTTGTTTGTTTTCATACGCGTGTTCAAGCCCATTCAAATCCATTTTAAAACAAATGAGACAAGTCTTTAAAGAGCAAATGGTGGCATATAAAATAAGAGCTGTGTCTGTGCTTATGGTATCTGTCTGCATCTCAGTCTGTCCATAAGCTGAGGTGTTACAAACAGCAGAACTGATTACTGGAAGAGTTTAAGAGTGAACAGATATTTAGAGACTTTTCCAAGACAGAATATGAGTCAATCCTACTTGAATAAATGCTATTATTTATTGAATAACATTTAATAAAACCAAGGCATTGAGTCTCAATAACTCTCCAGTAAACAGAAACAAATGACCACAACCAAAAATCCAGACGTTATTCATGGCACTGAATATACATTTTACAAAAAGCTCTTCAATATTAATATCATTTATCTTCAATAAAATATCAATTATAATGCAATAAATCGATACAAACATGAAAGACAGTTTGAAAATAGGAATAAAAAATCCATATAAAATTTTGCACCAATTATAAAAGAGTAAGCCTGAATTAAACAATGGTACATAAACAATCTGAGTCCAAGGAGTGAAAAAAGCAGTATTAGAGATTTTGAGACCAAAACAAATAAAAAGAACAAATAATCACTGAATACAAAACACAACTAGATGAAATATTGAGAAATATACAACGACGACTTTTTCTGGATTCACTGCTATGGCCATGAAACTACAGGGTGAACCTTTTGAGTCAGCAAGTATTCTGTATATTTCTAAGTAATCAGATTTGGGTAAAACAATGGAAAAAGACCAAAAATGACTTTGCTATGGCTTCAGAGCTGCAGCTTGAACAGTTCAACAAACAAGTCCAACAAACTCAGCTCCATTAACAAAACTATGAAAGTGCATAGATAACTGTTAACTTTTTTTATAAACAGCAGCCAAGATTAAACATCCAGCTTCAGAAGCTTATTCTTCAATGACTGCACTCTTGCAGTACACTGAGAGCCAAGGTGCAGAAATAATGTCTGGGTCACCTCGAAAGTATACTTCTTCAGGTGCTCAATGTTAAGTGCATAAATGATACCAAAAAGTAAAGCAAATGCATTTGGCAGGTCATCAACATCATCAAGCACAATGTTCTCTTCCAGCACCACAGCTATACTTCTTGTGTTTGGGTTGGTTATTGCCACATCTTCAACAAAACTGAGGATATCTACTTTGAGTCCCTTAGTGCAGGTTTCCTTCTTGACTGTGTCCTACAGAGACAACAAACTATGGTTCAAAATCAATACAGGACAAAAATAAGAAAAAGAAGAAGTGTCTTGCTCAAGGGTACAATCAAGGAAGTTATGTTTTGTGCTGGGACTTGAACACACAACCTTCTTATCAGAGACTCAAAGCCATCACTACAGCTAGCTTGCACTGCTTCACTGGAATCTTTAAGTGCCATTAATTCAGTGGGAGAAATAGCTGAATCGATGCAAACTAGTTATGGTGTTGCTCTGGCATGGTTGTAATGGCTCAGTGACAGAAGGCTTGATCAGAAGGTTGTGTTCAAATTCCAGCACACTTCCAAGCAGCACTGGTTGAGTAAGACCCTTATCTTTCAGCTTAGTTGTATCCTACATCAGTCAAATGAGCAAGTGTGCTGGGTTATGTGTCATTTTATGCAACATAAAGATATTACAGCACTTTACTGATCACCCAAATTGCCAGTCAAAACTAAACATTAGAACTTGTAAAGACGGGTGTTTGTATCTCAGCTGCTGCACTGAAGAATACCTTGAACTGGGAGATGGAGGCCTGTGCAGAGAGGAACTGAATATTACACCAAGCGCTGATCAGCTCACCAGCATCGAGCGGCTGTGAAAAGTAGAGCAGGAAGATCATGAGTGCTTCTGATCACAGCAGTTTCATACTAATATTCTGTCACTTACAGTAAAAACAACCTTGTAAAATCCAGTGATCAGCTTTAGGAAATAAATGAAAGCTTTGGTTACCAGAAAAACAGGTGAAGGGTCTTGAGGTTGTTCTGTGGGCAGCAGCTGGATGTTCGGCTCAACAAACTTAAAACACACAAACACAATTAGTCACTGCAGTTCATAACATTTTGTGATGCCACAATGAATAATCCCTTACCTGAATGCCAGTGAAACTCTCCTTATCACTGGTATAATAAGGGAATCCCTGTAAAAGACAATTAGATGAAACTCAAGATCTACAACCACATTTCACAAAAGTGCTCTTCTAAAAATCATGTCAGTTCAAAAATGTCCATTCTCTTCATCAGAGTAATAAAGACTGTGATTACCTCGCGAGTCAAGCAGTGTGTTGTCGGAACTCAGAGCCCGCTCTGAGTGGACATATCACAGGGTGGAATTTTTAGATTGTGTCAATTTCTCTTAGCTTTCCATAATCTTACCTAATTAACTCAACAAACCATAAAAACAGCCAAAATAAAGGAGATCTCAGTCAGCAGATGAGAAGAAGCAGGTTTCTTTACTCAGCCATGCAGTCAATAACATGCATTACTGAAGAGAGCAGCTGGTCTCAAAACCCCGAAAAGTTCCCCTCTACTTATACCCCAGGTGCCCCATGGCGCCTCCTTTTCTCTAATTTAAATATTTCCAGCAATTTCCCATTATATTCAGTGTATGGCTACTTTAATCCCTCCTTCCTTAATTTACATACGTTTTACCATTTCCCATTATTTTCTTATTTGTCCCGATAACGCCCCTAATTTAATACCATCCTCCCCTCGATGACGTCAATTTTCCTCCCCTCCAGTTCCCCTTATATTTAGGCTAAGTCAACAATTTTTAGAAAAAAATAGTGCTTACTTATAAGCGCCACTTCCTCATTGACTTGATTATATATTACTTGTATTAATCAAGGCCAACTAGTTAATCAATGGCTAAATAACTCTTGATAGATATACACTACTTTTAAGCAGAAAATTGCTAAGTCAGAACTTAGAGCATTAAGTACATTATTTTTTAAGCTACCTTTTAAAGCTAGGTATATAAATCAAAGCTGGGTTTGTTATTTTTCTACGACACTCTCCACGTGTATCAGTGAGCCTTGGCCGCCCATGACCCTGTCACTGGTTCACCACTGTTCCTTCTTTGGACCACGTTTGATAGATACTGACCACTGCAGACCGGGAACATCCCACAAGAGCTGCAGTTTTGGAGATGCTCTGATCCAGTCGTGCAGCCATCACCATTTGTCAAACTCGCTCAAATCCTTTCACTTTCCCATTTTTCCTGCTTTTAACACATCAACTATGAGGACAAAATGTTCACCTGCTGTCTAATATATCCCACACACTAACAGGTGCCATGATGAGGAGATCATCAGTCTTATTCACTTCACCTGTCGGTGGTCATAATGTTATGGCTGATCGGTGTACATCTGTAACCATGCCCTTTAGCGCGAGAGCTGATTAATCAGTAGTCTAAGTATGATTTAGTATAAAACCAGTAGTCAGGGTTGTTAAAAGTCACTTTTTAATGGGGATGAGTATTATATTGTGGAAATAAATGAAATTCTCGTTGGTCAAGCTCATCAACTCGTTCAGGATTTTAGTGTGTAATGTAAAACAACAGCCAAGTTCACTAGCAGCTTAACTAACATTAGGCTAAACATTATATTTATATCATATTTACCGATAAAATGTGTACAAATTACAACAAATAGACATGTAGATATAATTAGTCCAACTATTACAGTGTAATTTAAATCGGTAAAAAATCGGCTAAAGTCCGCTAGCGCGCTAGCTAGCGGATCACAAGGCTAATCATGATTTAGTGTAAAACCAGTAGTCAGGGTTGTTAAAAGTGACCTACTAACAGGGTAAATATTTCATTGTGGAAATAAAATAAATTCTTGACCAAGCTTAAGGATTTTATTGTGTCATTTAAACCAGTAGCCGAGTTCGCTAGCACGATAACTAGCATGATGCTAACTGTGTAAATGAAATGATTAGCGAAGTTCTCTAGGTAGATAACATACATCTGTAACTAAGTCCTTTAGACCTGACTAAATCACTAGTCTAGTCATGATTTAGTGTAAAACCAGTACTCAGGGGTGTGAAAAGTCACCTTTTAAATGGGTAAATATTATATTATGGAAATAAACTAAATTCTCGTTACCCGAGCTCATCAACTCGGTTCAGGATTTTAGTGTGTAATTTAAAGCAGCAGCATGTTCACTAGCAGGTGAACTATTATTAGGAGAAATATCATATTCACATTAATATAACCAATAAAGTGTTAAATAGTGTCTGTGTGTGTGTCTGTGTGTGTGTCTGTGTGTCTGTCTGTTTGTCTGTCTGTGTGTCTGTCTGTGTGTCTGTGTGTGTGTCTGTGTGTGTGTGTGTCTGTGTGTCTGTCTGTGTGTCTGTGTGTGTGTCTGTGTGTCTGTGTGTGTGTGTGTGTGTGTGTGTCTTAAGGTTGTTGAGACAATCCTGCCGCAGCTACCCACAGAAACTCACTCCACATCTTCAGCTGTTGTTCTGGTAACCAAACCTGTCATTTATTTACTAAATCTGATCTCTGGATTTTCCAAGTGACAGAATGTTTGAAAGTGTTAGTGTGAAACTGCTATGATAAAAAACACTGATGATCCTCATCTTCTACTTTTCACAGCCCCTCAGTGCTGGTGAGCTGAACAGCACCTGCTGTAATGTTGAGTACAACACTGCAGACTCCTCCAACTCCCAGTCTGGGGTATTGTACAGTGCTGCAGCTGAGATACAAACACACACACATCCTTCTTTACAAGTTCTAATGTTTAGTTTCTCTATTTCTAGGCAGTGGACGTTAAGGGATACTTCCTCGGGATGATAAGGGGTCTTGAGAGTGGTTTTTGCTGGTTTAAAACCACCAAGACGCGCTACTTCGACCAGCTGGTAATCACCATCTTTGTTACTCTGATGAAGAGAATTGATATTAATGATTATTAGATGAACACTTTTGAGAAGTAGATCTTGAGTTTCAGCTAATTGTCATTTGCAGGGATTCCCTTATCAGACCACCATCGAGGACCATTTCACTGCCATACAGGTGAGGGATTATCTGTTGTGGCGTCACAAAACTTTTGTTAGTTGCAGTGACTAATTGTGTTCACTTCAAATTGTTCTCTTAAGGCTGAATATGGGAAGGTTACAGAGCTCCTTTCCTGTAACTGGGTGGAAACCATCATGGAGCCACTTGAGGATTATGTGGTAAATTTATTGCAATGTCATGAAGTCTTTATTGTAGATAGTAACTCTTGGAATTTTGTACACATATGGGTCTGCAGTGTTTTTATATATTTTTTTAATTTAACAGCAAACCTTTAAAAAGGTGTCCTGCACGTTCCTGCATGTGGCTAAAGATGGTCAGGTGAACACCTCCACCTGGGAGCAGGAGCAGGTTGACTCTCCCCACAGTGATTCAGAGGAACAGTACGACTCTGAGGTAATTCTGTGTTTCAGACCTGATGTGTATCTACAGATGCTGCTATTCCCCTGAATGGGAGGCTGTAACATTTACTGTGTGAGTTTTAATGATTTATTGCTAATGTGTCTTGCAGGAGAGTGAGGAGAGCCTTAGCCAAGAGGAGATGGAGGTGCCCTTTACTTGGTACGCTTCTCTTCACAGTTTAATGGTATAAAGGAGTAATGTATGTTTAATACACTAAGCATGTAAATCTTTTGTTTCTTAGGGACCATCTTACAGAGAGAGGGGTAACTGATATCGGCCTGAAGCTGCATGCTCTCCGTGAGGCGTTCGCTGTGAGTAAAACCTTTGTTTAGCTGCTGTTTTTGCTCAGGGGAAGTTCACTCTGCTTTAGCTTATATTATGTGCTGTCTTATATTCAGATTCCTGAGTAATATGAGTAATTAAGGAATAATATTTAAAATAACAAGCATCAAAAGCTAATTTTATAACAATCACAGCCTGCTAAAAAAAGGACATTCTTAGGATAAATATTAAAATAAAATGTACATAATGAAGAGGGCTCTGGGATATGCAGTAGTTGGACATTTGGCCCATGTCATACATCATCTGTGTATCTTTAGTAAAGTACTGGACATGCTGAGGCTTACATACTGCTTCATTTTAGGGTTTAAAATGAGTTTCCACGTTAAAAAAACTGAAGCCAAAGTGATTATTTTGTTTGTTTTAACAGGATGCAGGTCGTGTACAGCTGGCCTACGAGGCTCTGATTCGTTTCCTGAAGACTCCTTCTTATCAGGACTGGATTGCAGCAGAGCTCTCCGGGTCCTATGTAAGCTTATAAATGCTTGTGTAACATGACAAATGTTTAAATCTAAAAGATTTTGATGTGATAGAAAACAGGACTCCATTATGTAAAGCTAATTTCTTCTTGTAACTTTTCTCTTCTGTGCAGGTCTACCACTACAACTTCCTGGACATCTTTTTCGAGCTGCTTCTATTCGGCTATTTTACAAACAGCTCAATACCTGAGACAGTAAGAGTCTTATCAGGAGATTTAAAAGCCATGCTTGAATGTAGTTTCAGAACATGGTTTATTTTATCTCATTTTATTTTTCCATGTTGTTAACCCTGATATGACATGATATTAATGGAGCTTGTCGTCTTTCTTTCCTAAAGCTTAAGGGAGGATTCTTGGAGCGCCTGTTTGCGCTCATCAGCATGTGGGAGGTAGACGTGTGGAAGCCTGCAGCAAGGACCTCCTTTAAAGTGCTTATTGTAAGTGTCTAATATCTTCTGATGCTGTGATCCACAAATTCTCAGTATTGTATCCTAAACTCAGTGACACTATGTTGGATTGTGACAGTGATGATGTAATTTGTCTATAGGATCAGCTTACAGATCTCGCTGAAGTGCTGTTTACTCAGCCCCCGGAGTTCTACCAAGACCCAGCAGCCTTAGCCAGCAAACTGAGACCTTTCCTCAGACAGCCTGTCCAGAAGATGATGGACATTTTACTGTATAACTGCAATAGTGTGAATGAGAGTACATTCCTACACACCATAAAGTCTGATCATCTTTATTTGCACTGACCTTCATCAGTGATGCTGCCACTGCTGGAGCCACCACTACTTTTAGAACATGGTTGGGAAGAAGCAGAAGACAGGGTTTCACCAATTAGAGGCTTAGGAGTTGGGGATGGCGATGGAGTCAGGGTAGGGGATGTACTCTTAGATGTGGAGGAATTCCCAGACTGAGGTCTCTTTTTCAGATCAACCTTCTGTGGAGATTGTAGGCTAGTGTTAGGTTAGATTGATGGAAATGAACAATACTCATAAAACACACTGACTTGGTACAGTTAATATATAGTAGTTTCTATCAGAGATACACACTCGCTCACTTATTAAGACTATTTGTACAGTCCCCTCTGAAAATACTCAAATGTTTTTTTATACTTTGAAGACAATTTGGCTTTAAGAAAAAAAAAGTTCCAAAAAAGTATATAAGGCTATAGACCAGAATTCTCAGATTTCATTTCCAGATATTTACATCTAGATGTGTAAACAACAACCTGTTATTTGAAATCTCTTATTTTTTCCACAATCAAAATACTGGACATGTGACTGGTGTGTCCTGTTGCACAGATGTCCTGTGCTGACTGAATGAATGTTACTGATACTGAACAATTGGGAGAGCTGGTACAGTTCACAAAGTCTCAGAATGATTTTGCTCTCTGGTCAGCTCTCCTCATTTCTCTAGCTGGTCATTTAAACTCAGTAAAGATGAATGTTTTGCCTAGATTTCTGTATTTATTTCAGTGTGTTCAAAATTTTATCTCTAAGAGTCATTTCGGGCTCTGTGATTGGGTCCCAGCTTGGGTCAGTATTGAAGATGGTTCTTGCTCCCCGGCCTGACCAGCTGCACTACTGTGTGGTCCTCTTACTGCCGTCTCACGTTTTCCTAAAAGTAATTCCCTTGTCCAGCAATTATTATGAATTTGGTCCCAGAATTTTGATCCATAACTTTTTTTGGCTATAAATCTTTAAATGTTTTTCCACTGTGACAAAGAAACAGATCAAGCCTTGTCCTTTGGTTGCACTTATCAGACTTCCTCCGAGTGTCACAGGTTTGTCCGGATGTTCTGTATAACTGTATATATATAATCAGAAAGAGGACATCCTTAAAAAAGAGAGATTTGATTTGAAACCTGAACTGCTATCAGGTCCATGCTGAACACCTTCTGACCAATCCAAATCAAGTATAAATTTTAATCTCAATACTGCACATAATTATCAAATAAAAGTCTATCAAGCTGTTATGTCTGAAATAATGTTTCTCTTAAGTGTTTTAATTAAAATCCATATTTTGGTGTGATTTATACACATTGATTTGTACATTATGACTTTTGGACGCTTTATTACGTCCATTTTATGATGAAACAGGAAAAGACTTTGAAAATCATCTGTCATTTTCTGATCATGTTAAATATCAACACAACTAGACTGAAATATACAGGTAAGATATGCAACTAATTGTAACATGAACAGAGCAAGATATAAACTGATATCTACTGGTTTCCTGTCAGGGTTGTGGACTGTTTTCTGGCCACTAGAGGCCCCCACTGCCTTTTTGTTGGTGTCCAGTCTGTCATTATGTCTAATAGGTGTCTCCTGTGCTTTGTTTAGGTTTGTGTATTTAATTGAACTGTGCACTTTTTTTCGGCAGATGCAGCCGTGTCAAATGGCCAGTCCCGTGGAGGTTCAGGACAGAAATGCTGGTGTCATGAGTGGTGACGGATTTTTTATTATCATTATTAAAAATATTTCATTGGTAAAATATAAATTTATTATGTATAGGGCTGAACTTTTTCTGATTTGGGACAGGGCCTGAGGTGTTATTACTTACATGTTGGGACTGTTTTTTTTTTTTTTTTCCAGCTGAGTATGAAGGTCATCTTCTGCAGAAAAGGGAGTGCAAACTGGTAATGAATCAAATAAAGTTTTGCTAGAATAGCAGACATCTGGCTGGTTTTATCACGGTCATGTTCTGTGCTCACGAATCAAGCATTTATCCTAATTCCTTACAGATTATAAACACGGACATTAATGACTGCAATCGAGACATGATGGCCGAGCTCTATGGAGTTAAAATGTCATCTTTACTGACGACACCTCCTAAAAGGCCTGAATGCAGCATCACTGTGAGGGATCCTGTACCTCCAAAAAACACACCCACAAAGGAGGCGGAGCTGAACACTGCCCCTGCTTCAGAGCTGAATACTGAGCTGGACAATTTCAGTGTACTACAAAAATACTACTACACAGAAGAAAAGAAACAAATCCAGCTGCTTTAGTAGTGTTGTCTGTAATATTACTTTATTTTTGTTTTGATACATTATGATGAACATTACATTGATCCTGTGCGTTTTCCTTCAGACTCGAGAACCGGTCAGATTCTTCATTCCCCTGACGGAAGAGGAGAAAGAGGAGGCAAAGAAAGCCAACATCGCTTTTGGTGATTTCTTGTCCGACCACCAGACGCTTACAGGGGGTGACATTGTGGAGACTCCTGCCCCTCTACAAACCACACCCCCAAAGGATCTCCACAAGAGACCAGGCCTGCTCCTCTTCTCCATCCCTCCAGAGGAGGAAGTGCAGCAGAAGACGGAGAAAGTCAACACACAGGAGAAAGAAACAAAACAAGGCTAAGGTGCAGAAGGTAGAAAAGAGTTTTAATCCTGTTGTTAGTTACTGAAATACAGTGAACTTTTCTTGTCTTGGACTTGCGTTGTTCAAAGCACATCATTAATGAAAGTGTACAGTGCTGGTTTGACTTTATTTGTAGTGACTTTTATCAAGAATATATACACATTACTTTAGGAACAAGTCTCATGTGTTACACTGTCTCACCTGTTTAGATTAATAACTGTTTAAATACTGAATGACTTAACACTGGGAGATATTAAAGCCTAGTTTAGTCCAGTAGTTTTGGTGCTGTAGCTTGTACTATTTAAAAACATTACACTGATCCTGTGTGTGTTCTTCCATCAGACTCGATCCCAGAAAAAGCCCAGGGAACCGGTCAGTTTCTTCATTCCCCTGATGGAAGAAGAGAAAGAGGAGGCAAAGAAAGCCAACATCAGTTTTGGTGATTTCTTGTCTGACCACCTTGCGCTTACAGGGGGTGACATTGTGGAGACTCCTGCCCCTCTACAAACCACACCCCCAATGGAGACTGAGCCAAACAACACTCCTGAGCCTGCTCCTGTTGAGGTCCAGCCTTCAGAGCCTCATCCCTCTGCCTCTCCTAGTAACCCAAAAGAGAGGAAGAAGTACAATCGGGAATTCCTGCTGCGTTTACGCTTCGTCAGTGCCAGCATGCGCAGACCTGAGGGTTTTCCGGACATCCCCGGGGTTGTTCTGGACCAGGTAAACATGACAGTTAGTGACATGATGCTCGATAGGAGCACAGTGCTTTACTCAGTATGACGCGTCAGGCTAATGTATCACTTTTTATTGCCCTGCAGCAGGTCGAGGACCTGTAAGTCTCACAAAGGGAACTTTAAAACACCACATAGTTTTATTAATTGCAACATTAAAGTCTGGAGTATCTGAGGGTTGATCAGTCTTTTATTTGGTGCATTAATTAAAGTATAAGCCAAGCAATTGATGGTCACAGCCTTTCAGTTTTAAATAAACAGTTCAATTGTTTTTGTCGTCTCTCAGCAGTGTGAGCTTAAAAAGCCAAACAAGATCACCAGCGTGTCTCTGAACGAGGACGTGCAACTGGACAAGGCTGAGAAAGCCTGGAAGCCGGCGATGAAGAAGTCCCGAGGCGATGAGGATGACCAGGAAATGGTCAAGACCCATGAACGCTGAAAAACAATTACTTAGCTACATGCTAACTAGCCATCTAGCTAATCTTTGCTAACACTCCTCGGCTTGACTTAGTAAACTTTAGCAAACGTTAAGTAAACATTGGGACTTTTATGAAAAGCTGATGTTAACATATCTGAAAACATGAACACTGTTTTCTTCTTCCCTGCTCGTTTCATTGGAGTCTGCCATTTTGTCCGCTAGCTTTAGCATACTGATTGTGTACGTAAAGCGATTAGCTGAACAGAAGTTGTTCAGAACAGAAGCTGCAGGTGAGGATTCCTTCGAGCTGCACTCGGTGGATGTGGAGCTGGAGGCCGTGGAGAAGCAGATCCGCGACCTTCAGGTGAAGCTACCCCAGCTGCGACAGCAGAGAGACGCTCACCTGTCCCAGGTAAATCCTCTGTGTGATACGGTCACTCCTACAACCTCAACACCGCGTGTTTCTCTGCCCAGGCCCAGCACAGCTAGGAGGCAGCCCGCCCAGGTTTTGTTCACTCTGTGTTGATGTCGCTGCACAGGTACCCGCGATCCTCACCAAGAACATCGGAGCTGTGGTCCTCCATGCTGGCACGAATGACATCAGGCTGAGGCAGACGGAGATCCTGAAGAAGGACTTCAAGAACCTGGTGGAGAAGGTTCGCACCACATCGCCCCCGACGAGGATCATCGTGTCAGGACCACTTCCCACGTTCCAGCGAGGAATCGAAAGTTTCAGTAGGCTTTTCGCATTTAATGAATGGTTACAGTCTTGGTGTCAAGAACAGAATATACCATTTGTTGATAACTGGAATATTTTCTGGGAGCTTCCTAGGCTCTACCGTTACGATGGCCTTCACCCAAGCAGAGTTGGAGCAGCAGTCCTCTTGGACAACATCTCCAGGACACTGTGCACCATCTGACTGGTAAGTCATTCCTCAGATTATATCTATAATAGCTACTGTTCAACTCACCAGACTAATACAAGTTCACACATAGCTCGTCATATAGAAACTGTCTGTTCCCCGATTAGTGAGATTAAAAGATAAATTCGTTAATAACTCTCGAAATAATCTTATCACAATTAAACCTGAAAAAGACCAAATGGGTAAAGAAAAACAATTTCTTAAGTTTGGGCTTCTCAACATTAGATCCCTTGCACCGAAAGCACTTATTATTAATGAAATGATCTCAGATTATAGTTTCGACGCACTTGAAACCTGGCTTAGACCAAATGAATACATTGGCCTAAATGAGTCTACTCTGTCAGGATATTCCTATAAGCATGAGCCCCGTCAGACAGGTGGTGGTGTTGCAACGATCTATAATAATTCTCTTACCATTACTCAGAAAACAGGACCCAGGTTTAACTCACTTGAAGTGCTTGTCCTTAATGTTGCACTCACTGACATACATAAAAATTCCCTACTATCTCTTGCTCTGGCCACCGTGTATAGACCCCCAGGGCCCTACGGTGTTTTTCTTAATGAGTTTTCACATTTACTCTCAGATCTTTTGATCAGTTTTGACCGTGTTAATTGTAGGAGACTTTAACATTCATGTAGATGATGCTAACGATGCGTTAGGACTCTATTTATAGATTTACTAAATTCCTTTGGGGTTAAACAAAACATTAATAGACCAACTCATCGATTTAATCATACACTAGACTTATATTTGTTTATATCACATGGGACTGATGTTACTGATATAGCCGTTCTACCTCAAAGCAATGACATCACAGACCATCACCTCTTAGTGTACACTCTACCTGTAGAACATATTAGACACGTCTCTCCACGTTATCAACTTGGTAGAACTATAACCTTGACCACTAAAGACAGATTTACGAACAATCTGCCAGATCTGTCTCAACTTCTTACTAGACCCCGAAATGCAGATGCACTAGATGAAGTAACCAACAGCATAGGCACTATTTTTACCAGCACACTAGACACTGTTGCCCCCATCCGACTAAAAAAGGTCAGAGATAAAACACCTGCACCATGGTACAATAGTCATACCCATGCCCTCAAGAGAGCAACCAGTAAAGCGAAAGTGGAGAAAAACCAAATTAGAAGTTTATAGTTGGCCAGACTGTCTTTTATACGCAATTCTAAAGACAGGCTCTAACAGCTTCTAGGGCTGAGCATCTGAGCAATCTGATTGAAATAAACCAGAACAATCCCAGATTCTTATTTAGTTCAGTAGCTAAACTAACAAAGCATCAGATTTCTGGAGAGAGTATTTCAGCACAGTTTAGTAGTGAGGACTTTATGTATTTCTTCACTAAAAAAATTGATGGTATCAGGAACAAAATATTGGATGTTCAACCTTTGACGGCATCTGGTGATCCAGACCACCCTATAGCTCCACACTTAAAGCTACAATGCTTTACCAGCATAGGGCAGGAAGAGCTAGTTAAGCTTATCACCACGGCTAAACCAACAACGTGTTTGTTGGATCCAATTCCAATTAGATTGCTGAAAGAAGTGATACATGCAGCTAGAAAGCCTCTTCTCAATATTTATTAACTCTTCGTTATTTCTAGGTCATGTCCCAAAATCTCTCAAGTTAGCAGTTATTAAGCCTCTTCTTAAGAAACCGAAACTAGACCCTGATGAAATATCAAATTACAGACCGATTTCAAAGCTTCTGTTTATATCAAAAATACTAGAAAAGGTGGTGTCAGCTCAATTATGCTACTTCCTACAGGAAAACAACATCCTTGAAGAATTTGTCAGGTTTTAGACCCCATCATAGTACAGAAACTACACTAGTTAAAATCACAAATGACTTGCTTTTAGCTTCGGACCAAGGCTGCATCTCAATTTTAGTCCTGCCTGATCTTAGTGCTGCATTCGACACTATAGATCATAATATCCTCTTAGATCGCTTACAAAATCACATAGGCATGCAGGGACAGGCATTAAAATGGTTCAGATCCTACCTGTCTGATCAATACCACTTTGTAGATTTAAATGGAGAACTGTCCAGTGTAGTGCCAGTGAAATACGGGGTCCCACAAGGGTCAGTTTTAGGACCTCTGCTTTCTCAGTATACGTGCTTCCCTTGGGTAACATCATTAGAAGGCAAGGAATTAGTTTCCATTGTTATGCCGATGATACCCAGGTATATATCTCATCAAAACCAGATGAAATATCTAATTGGTCTAGATTAACTGACTGTGTTAAAGATATTAAAGATTGGATGACTGATAATTTCCTATTATTAAATTCTGACAAGACAGAGATTATTACTTATTGGCCCAAAAACTAGTACACAGAAGCTCTCAGAATTCAGCTTGCGTCTAGAAGGATGTACTATTACTACTAGCTCGGCAGTGAAAGACCTGGGTGTAATATTAGACAGCAACTTGTCCTTTGAAAATCATATTTCCAATATCACAAAAACAGCCTTCTTCCATCTTAGAAATATTGCCAAGCTTAGGAACATTTTATCTGTATCTGATGCAGAAAAACTAGTTCATGCATTCATGACCTCCAGACTGGACTACTGTAATGCATTACTAGGTGGTTGTCTGTTTATCTTCAATAAACAAGCTACAGTTAGTCCAGAATGCAGCCGCCAGAGTTCTTACCAGATCAAGAAAATTTGATCATATAACACCAATATTATCATCCCTGCACTGGCTACCTGTTAAGTTTAGAATTGACTATAAATTAGCTCTACTCACGTACAAGGCTCTAAATGGTTTAGCTCCCAGATATCTCTCCAGTCTTCCAACACTCTACAATCCACCACGCTCTTTAAGATCACAAAATTCCGGACTTCTGGTAGTTCCCAGAATATCAAAGTCCACAAAAGGGGGTAGAGCATTTTCGTATTTAGCTCCAAAACTTTGGAATAGTCTTCCTGACAGTGTTCGGGGTTCAGACACAGACTCTCAGTTTAAACATAAACTAAAGACTTATCTCTATAGCCCAGCATACATCTAACACTTCCCATAACCTCGTGCTCCAGTACATCTGATTAAATGCACATTCATTTAGTACTGCTAATATTATGAACAGCAGCTATGCTAATGCTGTTCCATTGTTTCCCTTCTTCTACCCATCCCGAGGCACACAGACTCCAGTGGCATCCGGAGATGGACCAGCTCCAGCCGGGTTCTGCTTGTGAGGATTGGGATATTCAAGCAGCGCCATGGACAACAACCTTCTTATTAATTTACATAACACTATACACATGCTGTATCGGCATCACACAGTTGTCACCCAAATGAGGATGGGTTCCCTTTTGAGTCTGGTTCCTCTCAAGGTTTCTTCCTCATACCATCTAAGGGAGTTTTTCCTTGCCACAGTCGCCTCAGTCACCTCAGGCTTGCTCACTTGGGATAACATCTAGGACTGTCTGTCTGTTTGTTGTTTTCTTATGTCGTTTCTCATGTAAAGCTGCGTTGAGACAATGCTCTTTGTTAAAAGCGCTATACAAATAAAATTGAATTGAATTTCCTACAGACTATAAATGTGTGAATATCTGTCATTATGGTTCATTTCCATAACACTGAATGTTTTAATAAAGAGTTGGTTAATGCTTTAAACTTCATTAGGGAAAATCTTTCTTTCTTTCTTATTTATCTACTTACTTTTTTATTTATTAACTTACTGTTTATTTATTCTTTGTATTATTTATCTGAATAAACATCAGCTAACCCTGCAGTGTAGAAAATAGAAATGTATAAATTCATGCATAAATCTGAGTGTTGTTTTTAATCCATATGCAGTTATTTAATAATATAGAATCTGACCTAAACATAACCTTAAAGTATGAAACTAATATTACTTATTCACATTAATAGTGTTATTTGCTTTTCTGTTATGCCCGTGTGTCATGAGTTTGAGTTATCAGTATTATACCAGCAAATGCACAATTGGTGGCAAAATAAACAATAGGTACTTTGTGTTTGCAGGTTTAGTTTATTTTAATAAGTAGTATTTGTTTACAGATAAAGACAGAACAGGCAAATTAGCATTTCCAAGTAAAATGTGGATTTATTTATTTATTTTTTAAAAACCTTCACACACCACACATATACTCAAGAAATATTAACAATAAAAAAGGAGACTGACTATTATTTTTCAGAAAATGTTTGTTGCACAAATATTTTGATTTTATATCTTAGTTTTATAATTTAATACCTTATAAAGTCAATAATACTCATGTAATATTGTATTTGTCATAAGATACTGAGACGGGAAGCATTCACATTACAAGAACGAACAACATGAATCCGGAGACTTGTTATATAAACTAATCTTTTCTGTTTCCGACTCAGACTGCGGTGCCATACGGGGCTGTCACGTGATGAACAAAATGACTCGAACCGAAGGCGCGTGAGATGAATCATTCTGTTGGGTATACAGGAGACGGCACGGCAGAGCTTAGTTTAGGATGTTATGTGACAAAAGAATGAACGAATTCGACCCAAAAAATCCGGAGGTGAGGTGATGAAGTAACAGACTGCATAGCCTCAAGACACAGGTAAGCTATTACTTATAATATGACAGTTCTTTCTTATTCGAAATGTGATCAATATGTGCGTGAGTAGATGTGTTAGGGAATTAACATGGAACATTTTAATTACATTCTGCTGAAGTGAACGAAATGAACGAAATGACTCGAAAAAAGATTCGTTCATTTTGCTGAACGAGATTCAAAGAACCGAATCAGTAAAATGATCCGAACTTCCCATCACTAGCTTCAGCTATCGCTTTAGATCGCTAATCCTCCGTGAGGCTCACGGGCGCGTCGGTTCATTGAATCGATTCTTTTATGAACTAATTGAAGGAGTCGACTCCATCGTGAACTACACGTCACTTTTGCACAAACTCGTGAATAAATAGTGTAGAAAAAATAGTTAATTGAACTGTGCACTTTTTTTCGGCAGATGCAGCCGTGTCAAATGGCCAGTCCCGTGGAAGTTCAGGACAGAAATGCTGGTGTCATGAGTGGTAACGGATTTTTTATTATCATTATTAAAAATATTTCATTGGTAAAATATAAATTTATTATGTATAGGGCTGAACTTTTTCTGATTCGGGACAGGGCCTGAGGCGTTATTACTTACATGTACATTACAAACTGTTTTTCTTTTCCAGCTGAGTATGAAGGTCATCTTCTGCAGAAAAGGGAGTGCAAACTGGTAATGAATCAAATAAAGTTTTGCTAGAATAGCAGACATCTGGCTGGTTTTATCACGGTCATGTTCTGTGCTCATGAATCAAGCATTTATCCTAATTCCTTACAGATTATAAACACGGACATTAATGACTGCAATCGAGACATGATGGCCGAGCTCTATGGAGTTAAAATGTCATCTTTACTGACGACACCTCCTAAAAGGCCTGAATGCAGCATCACTGTGAGGGATCCTGTACCTCCAAAAAACACACCCACAAAGGAGGCGGAGCTGAACACTGCCCCTGCTTCAGAGCTGAATACTGAGCTGGACAATTTCAGTGTACTACAAAAATACTACTACACAGAAGAAAAGAAACAAATCCAGCTGCTTTAGTGGTGTTGTCTGTAATATTACTTTATTTCTGTTTTGATACATTATGATGAACATTACATTGATCCTGTGTGTGTTTTCCTTCAGACTCGATCCCAGAAAAAGCCCAGGGAACCGGTCAGATTCTTCATTCCCCTGACGGAAGAGGAGAAAGAGGAGGCAAAGAAAGCCAACATCGCTTTTGGTGATTTCTTGTCTGACCACCAGACGCTTACAGGGGGCGACATTGTGGAGACTCCTGCCCCTCTACAAACCACACCCCCAAAGGATCTCCACAAGAGACCAGGCCTGCTCCTCTTCTCCATCCCTCCAGAGGAGGAAGTGCAGCAGAAGACGGAGAAAGTCAACACACAGGAGAAAGAAACAAAACAAGGCTAAGGTGCAGAAGGTAGAAAAGAGTTTTAATCCTGTTGTTAGTTACTGAAATACAGTGAACTTTTCTTGTCTTGGACTTGCGTTGTTCAAAGCACATCATTAATGAAAGTGTACAGTGCTGGTTTGACTTTATTTGTAGTGACTTTTATCAAGAATATATACGCATTACTTTAGGAACAAGTCTCATGCGTTACACTGTCTCACCTGTTTAGCTTAATAACTGTTTAAATACTGAATGACTTAACACTGGGAGATATTAAAGCCTAGTTTAGTCCAGTAGTTTTAGTGCTGTAGCTTGTACTATTACTTTAGAACCATTACATTGATCCTGTGTGTGTTCTTCCATCAGACTCGATCCCAGAAAAAGCCCAGGGAACCGGTCAGATTCTTCATTCCCCTGACGGAAGAGGAGAAAGAGGAGGCAAAGAAAGCCAACATCAGTTTTGGTGATTTCTTGTCTGACCACCAGACGCTTACAGGGGGTGACATTGTGGAGACTCCTGCCCCTCTACAAACCACACCCCCAATGGAGACTGAGCCAAACAACACTCCTGAGCCTGCTCCTGTTGAGGTCCAGCCTTCAGAGCCTCATCCCTCTGCCTCTCCTAGTAACCCAAAAGAGAGGAAGAAGTACAATCGGGAATTCCTGCTGCGTTTACGCTTCGTCAGTGCCAGCATGCACAGACCCGAGGGTTTTCCGGACATCCCCGGCGTCGTTCTGGACAAGGTAAACATGACAGTTAGTGACATGACGCTCTATAGGAGCACAGTGCTTTACTCAGTATGAAGCGTCAGGCTAATATATCACTTTTCATTGCCCTGGAGCAGGTCGAGGACCTGTAAGTCTCACAAAGGGAACTTTAAAACACCAGATAGCTTTATTAATTGCAACATTAAAGTCTTGAGTATCTGAGGGTTGATCAGTCTTTTATTTGGTGCATTAATTCAAGTCACAGCCTTTCAGTTTTAAATAAACATTTCAATTGTTTTTGTCATCTCTAAGCAGTGTGAGCTTAAAAAGCCAAACAAGATCACCACCAGCGTGTCTCTGAATGATGACATGCAACTGGACAAGGCTGAGAAAGCCTGGAAGCCGGCGATGGAAAAAGTCCCGCAGCGACGAAGATGACCAGGAAATGGACACCAACAAAAAGGCAGTGGGGGCTTTTAGTGGCCAGAAAACAGTCCACAACCCTGACAGGAAACCAGTAGATATCAGTTTATATCTTGCTCTGTTCATGTTACAATTAGTTGCATATCTTACCTGTATATTTCAGTCTAGTTGTGTTGATATTTAACATGATCAGAAAATGACAGATGATTTTCAAAGTCTTTTCCTGTTTCTTCATAAAATGGACATAATAAAGCGTCCAAGAGTCATGATGGACAAATCAATGTGTATAAATCACACCAAAATACACAACTACATCATTTTCAAGCCCAGTAACTGAAAGTATTTTGCACAAGGAAACAGTCTATCATCATTCTGAAGTCACCTGGTTGTTAACTGCTGCCAGACGCATCACAATCTTCTTCCCCATAACGAACAAGAAGATCTGATTGTGGATGCAGGTAAGATGAAGCTGAATATAAGACAGCACATAATATAAGTTAAAGCAGAGTGAACTTCCCCTGAGCAAAAACTGTAGCACTGTACAATACCCCAGACAGGAAGGTAAAGGTGCGTGCAGAGAGGAACTGGATATTTCGGCAGGCGCTGATCGGCTCGCCAGCATCGAGCGTCTGTGAAATGAAGAGCATGATGAACATAACTGCTTCCTATCACAGCCATTTTATAATAACACAAGTAACATTCTCTCACTTTCTTTACAGTCAAAACAACCCTGTGAAATACAGTGATCAGCTTTAGTAAATAAAGGAAAGGTTTGGTTACCAGAAGGACGGGTGAAGATTCCTGGACATGTTCGTTTGGCAACAGCTGTAGGTTTGGCTCAACGACCTTAAAACACACAAACACAATTAGTAACTGCAATTAACACAATTTAGTGATGACACAATGAACAAGCCCTTACCTGAATGCCAGGGAAACTGTCCTCACAGTTGTTATGAAAAGGGAATCCCTGGAAAGGACAATTAGATGAAACTCAAGATCTACAACCGCATTTCATTTAAGTTCTCTTTTAATAATCGTTAAAGTGGAATCTCTTCATGAGAGTAATAAATAGCGTGATTACCTCGAGAGTCCAGCAGTGTGCGGTTTCAACAAAACTAAACATTAGAACTTGTAAAGAAGGATGTGTGTGTGTTTGTATCTCAGCTGCAGCACTGTACAATACCCCAGACTGGGAGTTGGAGGAGTCTGCAGTGTTGTACTCAACATTACAGCAGGTGCTGTTCAGCTCACCAGCACTGAGGGGCTGTGAAAAGTAGAAGATGAGGATCATCAGTGTTTTTTATCATAGCAGTTTCACACTAACACTTTCAAACATTCTGTCACTTGGAAAATCCAGAGATCAGATTTAGTAAATAAATGACAGGTTTGGTTACCAGAACAACAGCTGAAGATGTGGAGTGAGTTTCTGTGGGTAGCTGCAGCAGGATTGGCTCAACAACCTTAAGACACACACACACACACACACAGACACAGACACAGACACACACACACTTAGACAAAAGCAGCCTACACGTTTCAAATGTAGTTAAAATATTTTACTGACACATACCTGGAGGACTGAGGGAGTATCTGACGATTCTCTCAGCAAATCCACAGCTTCTGCAATAAATTAGTTTCATGTAAGTTTAATTACAACTAACATTTTCTGTTGAATGTAAAACATTAAAATGGCCAAATTTATAAGGTAGTAGAGAGAGAGACCTTGTAAATTTTTCTCTCCTTTCTTTCTAATGCTTAAAAGTTAATAAACCTGTGAGTTAGTTAGCTAGTTAATTTGTGAAGAAACAGACTAATTGTAGCATTAGTAGCTTGTGTAAATTCACTGTACATGTGACTGATTAAACTCTCTAAATCCTCAAGTCCAGGCATCCTGATGAACTCCATCTCCCCATCAGGATCCACACGCTGCCGTCTACTCAGAGGGGCTTCTTGATTGCCATCCTCTTCGTCCCACCTCCTCCTTATGCCCTGGCGTGGGACAGGAGTTATCATTGTGGCAGGAGCATAGTACATACCAGCCACAATGTTGTGGATGTCGATATTGAAATAAGGCTGGGGCAAAGGAACTGTTGAAGGCTGTGGACTCCCTGAAGGTGGTGGCCTCCTCAAAGGGGATGGGGTCCTGAAAGGGGATGGACTGCTCACAGGGGATGGGGTCCTGAGAGGAGAGAGGCCTCTCACAGGTGGGGATGGGCTTCTATCAGGGGACAGGTTCCTCGTTGACACCTCATGTTCACCACCATCTCCAGCTTCATTTTGCTGAGCAGGTCGGCTGTTGTCGTCCTCGTTAGCACTGAGCTCTCTGTTGTAGTTGAGCTCATCTTGTGGAAACACAAACGTCTCCCTCCATCTCCCTGTGTCAAAGAAGATGGACAGACAATGAAACACATCTAATAACATCTCATAAAAGGAAGCAGAAAACCTTATTTTAATAGCACTGTGTATGGTTTGTAAAGCAGGAAAGCCTCACTATCAAAACAAGAAGTATTTACACAAGTTATATTACTGTAATCTTCCTATAACACTGCATTAAAAACTCAGTATTTACATTTTAGCTGCATTTATAGGTGTTATACAGGGCTCTTCCAGTATCATGGCTTCACTGTTAGTCACACTGTGCACTTATTTCAATGCTTAAAAATATCTTCCCCCAAAAAAATGCAGATTAAAATACATTTCTATTACAGTCTATTACTTTAGCACTTTCTTACTCCAGTGGTTCACATCCCCTTTGAGTCCAATTGTGTCTCCTCTCAAAAATTCGCCCTTTATCGTAAATTACACTACTCCTAACTATTTTATTCACGACAGCTAGAAACAAAACCTTGCTGAACAGAACTGAAACAAACAGCTTGATATTTTTGCCTAAGCTGCACTCTACATTGCCACACTAGCTCCATTTATTTGTACCGATTGGTTTTGTTCAGCTAGCTGCCTTTCCTCACAGCCCCTTTCTCTCTCCGCTTTAACAACTCGACAAACACGGACAATGAAAAATCCTTAAAATAATAAGTTACTTCATGTTATTGTAAGTATTTTAACTTATTCTATAAACTCCATCAAAAAAAACTATAAACACTGAAAAACAATTACTTAGCTACATGCTAACTAGCCGTCTAGCTAATCTTTGCTAATACTCCTCGGCTTGACTTAGTAAACTTTAACAAACGTTAAGTAAACATTGGGACTTTTATGAAAAGCTGATGTTAACATATCTGAAAACATGAACACTGTTTTCTTCTTCCCTGCTCGTTTCACTGGAGTCTGCCATTTTGTCCGCTAGCTTTAGCATACTGATCGTGTACGTAAAGCGATTAGCCGAATAAAGATTAGCCGAACAGAATTTCTCAAAACCATCTAATCATATAAAACGATATTCCTGATTGCGGTTTTTTGTAATAACGCGGTGTTTAAAAGACTTTATACTTAAGGGAAAAAGAGGAAACTCAGTAACTCACTGTTCCAGGGGTCGTACAGTCCGCTCCATCCGGGCTCGGGATCCACATCCGGGTGCTGAGGCTCGGCTCCTCCCCCGAAGTTCATCATCGCTGCGCTGTAGAGTCGGTGTAGGAGTCAAATCCAGTAGTGGAGTACAGAGAAATCCGAAACAGGGGTGTAGCAAAAATGCCAAAAGATAATCCAAATCTTGCGACCTTCAGAACAAGTATAAACCAACACTAACTAGTATAAAACAGCACTAACTAGTATAAACTAACACTAACTAGTATAAAACAGCACTAACTAGTATAAACCAATATAAACCAGCACTAACTAGTATAAACCAGCACTAACTAGTATAAACCAGTATAAACCAGCACTAACTAGTATAAACCAGCACTAACTAGTAACAAGAGTCAATAATGAATAAATAATAATAATAATCATAATAATAAGCTGAAATGTCCGGGAAGCCCAGGGAGTGAAGCATAGCTGAAGTTTAAGGCAGCATGTAGGTGTACAGTTAGAATTCAAGCTGTAGGACCAGTTTAAAGACGATACGACCTTAAAAAAAAAAAAAAAAACTCCTGTTTACGGCATCTACCGAAAACCTCCGAGAAAAACCGAACTGTACAGAAACCAGGAAGTGAAGTCCGTAAAAAATGCATTTACAAATTATATATTTTACATTTTATAATTTGCTCCTGCTGAACACACTCAGTGTCCTCAAGGTAGGATGATCTTTATCCTTTAATGCCACACTGTTTCTACAATAAATCATGTTAAAGTGACAGTGTTACAGTCTAATGTTATGTAGCACACAAGACACCTCATCTTGCCGTGAATTAGCCTAATGCTAGTTACCGTGCTAGCGAACCTGGCTACTGGTTTAAACTACACAATAAAATCATTAAGCTCGGTTTAAGAATTTATTTTATTTCCACAATGAAATATTTACCCCATTAGAAGTCCATTCTTAACAATCCCTTCTCCTGGTTTTAATAAAATAAATCGTGCTTAACTTTGTGATTCAGCAGCTAGCGCGCTAACGGACTTTAGCCGATTTTTAGCGATTTCAATGACAGTGTAATATTTGGACTAATCATATCTACCGAGAGAACTTGTATATTTGTTGAAATTATTTAACACTTTATTGGTTATATTAATGTGAATATGATATTTCTCCTAATAATAGTTCACCTGTTAGTGAACATGCTGCTGCTTTAAATTACACACTAAAATCCTGAACCGAGTTGATGAGCTCGGGTAACGAGAATTTAGTTTATTTCCATAATATAATATTTACCCATTTAAAAGGTGACTTTTCACACCCTGAGTACTGGTTTTACACTAAATCATGACTAGACTAGTGATTTAGTCAGGTCTAAAGGACTTAGTTACAGATGTATGTTATCTACCTAGAGAACTTCGCTAATCATTTCATTTACACAGTTAGCATCATGCTAGTTATCGTGCTAGCGAACTCGGCTACTGGTTTAAATGACACAATAAAATCCTTAAGCTTGGTCAAGAATTTATTTTATTTCCACAATGAAATATTTACCCTGTTAGTAGGTCACTTTTCCCATTTTTCCTGCTTTTAACACATCAACTATGAGGACAAAATGTTCACCTGCTGTCTAATATATCCCACACACTAACAGGTGCCATGATGAGGAGATCATCAGTCTTATTCACTTCACCTGTCGGTGGTCATAATGTTATGGCTGATCGGTGTACATCTGTAACCATGCCCTTTAGCGCGAGAGCTGATTAATCAGTAGTCTAAGTATGATTTAGTATAAAACCAGTAGTCAGGGTTGTTAAAAGTGACTTTTTAATGGGGATGAGTATTATATTGTGGAAATAAATGAAATTCTCGTTACCCGAGCTCATCAACTCGGTTCAGGATTTTAGTGTGTTAAAAGCAGGAAAAATGGGAAAGTGTAAGGATTTGAGCGAGTTTGACAAATGGTGATGGCACGACTGGATCAGAGCATCTCCAAAACTGCAGCTCTTGTGGGATGTTCCCGGTCTGCAGTGGTCAGTATCTATCAAACGTGGTCCAAAGCAGGAACGGTGGTGAACCGGTGACAGGGTCATGGGCGGCCAAGGCTCACTGATGCACGTGGAGAGTGAAGGCTGGCCCATGTGGTCCGATCCACAAGACGAGCTACTGTTGCCCAAATTGCTGAAGAAGTTAATGCTGGTTCTGATAGAAAGGTGTCCGAATACACAGTAAATCACGGTTTGTTACTTATGGGACTGCATAGTCAGGGCACCCATGTTGACCCCTGTGCACCACTGAAAGCACCAACAATGGGCACGTGAGCATCAGAACTGGACCACGAAGCAATGGAAGAAGGTGACCTGGTCTGATAAATCAAGTTTTCTTTAACATGGCGTGGATGGATGGGTGTGTGTGCACATGGCACCAGGATGCACTATGGGAAGAGGGCAAGCTGGCGGAGGCAGTGTCATGCTTTGGGCAATGTTTTGCTGGGAAACCTTTTGGTCCTGCCATCCATATGGATGTTGCTTTGACATGAACCACCTACCTAAGCATTGTTGCAGGCCATCTACACCCTTTGATGGTAACGGTATTTCCTGATGTCTGTGGCCTCTTTCAGCAGGATGATGCACCGTGCCCCAAAGCAAAAATGGATCAGGAATGGTTTGATGACCACAACAATGAGAATGAGGTGTTGACTTGGCTTCCAAATTCCCCAGATCTCAATCCAATCGAGCATCTGTGGGATGTGCTGGACAAACAAGTCCAATCCATGGAGGCCCCACCTCGCAACTTCCAGGACTTAAAGGATCTGCTGCTAACATCTTGGTGCCAGATACCACAGCACACCTTCAGGGATCTAGTGGAGTCCATGCCTCGACAGGTCAGGCCTGTTTTGGCAGCAAAAAGGGGAGCAACAGCATATTAGGCAGGTGGTCATAATGTTATGGCTGAGCGGTGTATGGTATCTACCTAGAGAACTTCACTAATGGTTTCATTTCCACAATATCATAGTGAGTATAAAGGTTTTAATAATTATACAGTATAATATTTTTTATAGATTTGGGTGGTGGACAGGGGCAGGAGGTTTTAGAGAGTTTAATCAGGTCACATGTACAGTGAATTTACACAATCTGACTGCTACAATTTTTCTGTTTCTTCACAAGTTAACTAATTATCAAACTCACTGCTTTATTAACTTTTATGCATTAATAGGAAAGTTTGATATTGTGTAATTGAAGAGTCATAATTCTGAGTCACAGAAAAATAATCTATTGCAGAGCCTGTGGATGTGCTGGAGGAATCAGCAGATACTCCCTCTGTCCTCCAGGTATGTGTCAGTTAAATAGTAATATTTTAACTTCATTTAAAACCTACAGGCCACTTTTTTCTAAGTGTGTGTGTGTGTGTTTGTGTTTGTGTGTGTGTGTGTGTGTGTGTGTGTGTCAAGGTCATTGAGCCAATCCTGCAGCTGCTGCCCACCGAACCACACGAAGAACCTTCAGCTGTCATTCTGGTAAGAAAATCCTTCATTTATTTCCTAAAGCCAATCAATGGATTTTACAAGGTTGTTTTTACTGTAAAGAATGTTAGTATAAATCTGATATGATAAGAAGCACTTATGATCTTCATGCTCTACTTTTCACAGCCGCTCGATGCTGGTGATCTGATCAGCGCTTGGTGTAATATTCAGTTCCTCTCTGCACAGGCCTCCATCTCCCAGTTCAAGGTATTCTACAGTGCAGCAGCTGAGATACAAACACACAAACACCCGTCTTTACAAGTTCTAATGTTTAGTTTTGTTTCTCTATTTTCAGTCAGTGGAAATGAAAACATACTTCCTGGGGATGATAAGGGGCCCACAGAGCCGTCTTTGTTGGTTTAAATCCACCAAGACGAGCAGCTTGAATCACATGGTAATCACAGACTTAATTACTCTGAGGAAGAGAATTGACCTTGATGATTATTAGACGCTCACGTTTGTGAAATAGATCTTGAGTTTCAGCTTTTTGTCATTTGCAGGGATTCCCTTATGAGTCCTCCATAGAGGACTGTTTCACTGGCATACAGGTAAGGGATTATTCATTGTGGCATCACAAAACTTTTGTTAATTGCAGTGACTAATTGTGTTCACTTTAATTTGTTCTCTTAAGGCTGAATCTGGGAGGGTTACAGAGTTCATCTCCTGTAACCGAATGGAGACATCATTCGTTGTGCCACATTATTTTGTGGTAAATTTATTGCACTGTCATGAAGTGTATCTTGTAGTTAGTAACTTTTAGAATTTTGTCAGTTGTGCTTTTATTTGTCTTCAGTGTGGATATTTTGTTTATTCAACAGCAAACCATTACAACGGTAACCTGCACTTTGCTGTATGTGGCTGAAGATGGACAGATGTTCACCTCCACTTGGGACTATGATCACAACGACTGTGAGGTAATTCAGACTTTCAGACCTGATGTGTATCTACATATGCTGCTATTCCCCTGATTCGGATACTGTAAAATTTACTGTGTGAGTTTTAATGATTTAATGATTTGGCTTGCAGGAGAGTGAGGAGCGCCTTAACCCAGAGGAGTTGGAGGTGCCCTTTATTTGGTACGATCCTCTTCACTCTTTAATGATGTAACAGTGTATTGTATGTTTAATATACACTAAACATTTACATCTCTTGTTTCTTAGCTGCCATCTTTCAGACAGAGGGGTGACTGAAATCGGCCTGAAGGTGCCCACGCTTCGTGAGGCGTTTGCTGTGAGTAAAACCTTTATTCAGCTGCTGTTACTGCGCAGGTAAAGTCCACTCTGCTTTAACTTTTATATTGTGTGCTGTCTTATATTCAGACTCTGCTTGCCAGCATCCACAACCAGAACTTCTTGTTCATGGCTGGAAAGAAGATCGTCATGCGACTGGCAGCAGCTAACAACCAGGTGACTTCAGAATGATGAAAGACTGTATCATTTTTGTGATGGAAATAATTTCAGTTTCTCAGCCATAGCCAAAGTGAGTTACAGAGATTTTTTCGTTTGCTTTAACAGGATGCAGTTGGTGTGCAGTTGGCCTACGAGGCCCTGATTCGATTCCTGAGGACGCCTTCCAATCAGGAATCGATTAAAGCAGAGCTCAGCTCCTGTGTAAGCTAATAAACGCCTGTGTGAAATGACAGATGTTTAAAGATAACAGATTTTGCTAATATAGAAAACAGGATTCCAATATGTAAAGCTAATTTATTTTTGTATCTTTTCTACTCTGTGCAGGACCACCACTACAACTTCCTGGATGTTTTTTTGAGCTGATTTTCTTCAGCTACTTTATAAATGGCTCAAAACCTCAGCCAGTAAGTGTCTTATCAGGAGATTTCTAAGTAATGTTTGAGTTTCAGAACATGGTCTATTTGATCTGGTTTTCTTTTTCCATATTTTTTAAACCTGATAAGACATGGCATTAATGAAGCTTGTCTTTCTTTCCAAAAGTTTAAGGGAGGTTTCTTGGAGCGCCTGCTTGCGCTCTTCAGCATGTGGGACGTGGACGTGTGGGAGCCTGCAGCAGAGCTGTACTTCACAGTGCTTATTGTAAGTGTTGAATATCTTCTGATGCCACGATCCACAAATTCTCAGGATTGTATCTTAAACTCAGTGACACTATGTTGGATGTGTGTGGAATTTGTCAATAGGATTACCTTACAGAGCTTGCTGAAGTACTCTTCACTCAGCCTCTGGAGCTCTACAGTGACCCAGCAGCCTTAGCCACCACAGTTCAGCGACTCCTCAAGCTGCACGTCCAGCTGATGATGGACATTTTGGAGGAGCTCTGAGCAATGTCTTTCCCCTTACCCACTTCATCTTTTCTTCCTCTGTTTCATTTCATCTTCTTTTCTCTCACTTCTTTTTCCTACATTGCTCAGGCTCCACATGTAAGTATGAAATCATTTTATTTCTATTTTTGATCGACTTAATATTTAAAAAATCTCTTTTCTTTCCTACAGGTTTGTAGAGTGAACCCCAGGACCTGAAGAAGGGCTTAACCCTTGTATTTAAGATCATTCTTCCCTTATTAATCTATCCCTTTTTAATCAATCCCTCTGTTCCTATCCCACTCCCCCTATTCCCATAAGTTATTATTATAGATAATATATAGATAAATAGAATTGTTTATGAATAAACTTATTTGTATAATGATTATATGCTTTACTTGAATAAATATTTATTTGTTCCTATTACAGTCTCATTCTGATTATTTTTAGTCATCAGTATATGTATAAAATTTTCCTTTAAACACAATCAGAATGTTTCACTCATGTACAGATAATTTTTAAAGAATTTCACAACCTTTAAGTGCTTTACTAAAACGTTGAAAAATAACATTATATATTATATGACATATGTTACGTATATAACAGAAAAACAGAAACACAATGTCAGAAAAGAAAGGATCTCCACATTGAAGTGATAAATCGAGATGAAGGTCTTACAATACACTATACAGTTACTGGGGTGTGATGTAAATAAAAAATGAGGTAATATAAAATGGTAATCATAGTAATGTAAATATGATAAAGCCTCCAACCCTCCCTTTGCTTAGTGCCAAGCTGTTCCCCACCCCTTCTACATGAGGTATCATGCTGACCAGAGAAAGGGTCAGTCTACTGATCATGATTTTTGAGTCAGTGATAAACACAAGTCTCTTTCTGTTCCCATCCTCTCCTGTCTTCTCTATAGCCATGTAAGTTAAATTCTCTCTCTCTCTCTCCCTCCCTCCCTCCCTCTCTCTCTCTCTCTCTCTCTCTCTCTCTCCCTCCCTCTCCCTCCTTGCCAAAGCAGAAAAATATATACTACAAAGTATAATTCATCAGCTGCTACATTAATCACATAAAACAAATTGAAATGTAAATTAAATTATAAGTTTGTGTGATTTCATGTTTAAAATGTTTGACATTGATTTTCACAGATCTAATTGGTACTGCAGCCGCACCCTCATTGCCTGACACCCCAACTTCCTGGCCTGCCCTTTAGATACACCTCTACTGTTTAGTTTGTGTAATACTTTATAATCTGTGTAATACTCTGTAATCTGTGCAGATTGATTAGTTGGCATGTAATGCTAAGGAGGAGTCTTCATCTTACAGTGCAGTCCAAACCCTGAATAAATAAAACCAGGGGCAACAATCACTTGTGTATTATGTGGAAGAAACTCTTACTCAGATCATAAAGAGGAAATGTTTGTGACATGTAATCCGTGTAAGTATCCATGTATAACGTAATGGATATTCTCCAGCCAGCAATTACTGCTCATTGAAATTAAAACAGAATCCGGAGTGGGTGGAATAATCAACCCATTTGCTCATATTTCTTAAATCACATCCATAACCAGTCCAATAATTCCGTCCGTCCAGCTATCCATCCATCCATCCATCCATCCATCTATCTATCTATCTATCTATCTATCTATCTATCTATCTATCTATCTATCTATCTATCTATCTATCTATCTATCTATCTATCTATCTGTCTATCTGTCTATCTATCTATCTATCTATCTATGTAGCCATCTTATTCCTTAGAATTCACCTCAGGCATCTAAAGGCAAAATAAAAGTAATTCCCAAATGAATTGTGTAGAGGTATAAGTAAGTCAGTCTGTCAGTCTGTCAGTCTGTCAGTCTGTCTGTCTGTCAGTCTGTCTGTCTGTCTGTCTGTCTATCTATCTATCTATCTATCTATCTATCTATCTATCTATCTATCTATCTATCTATCTATCTATCTATCAATCAAACAGCCCCCCCCACATCCCATCTCCAAAAACACCAACCACCCATGGCCACTACCTGCATGCCTTACATGTCTATTATTTATTCATTCATTATTTATTTATTTACTTGTGTGTTTAATATTTAGATGTGTATATATCTCCACTAGTTCATGATGCATTAAAAAAGTGAGATGTGTAGAGCAGCCCAGGTCCTCTTTCACTCCTCCATGATGACATCACAGAGCTGGTGGATGTTAGAGACCTTGCACTCCCCCACCTTAGGGTTTAGGTCTGGAGACATGCTTGGCCAGTCCATCACCTTTACCCTCAGCTTCTTTAGCGAGGCAGTGGTCATCTTGGAGGTGTGTTCGGGATCGTTATCATGTTGGAATACTGCCCTGCGGCCCAGTCTCCAAAGGGAGGGGATCATGCTCTGCTTCAGTATGTCACAGTACATGTTGGCATTCATGGTTCCCTCAATGAACTGTAGCTCCCCAGTGCTGGCAGCACTCATGCAGGCCCAGACCAAGACACTCCCACCACCATGCTTGACTGTAGGCAAGGCACACTTGTCTTTGTACTCCTCACCTGGTTGCCACCACACACGCTTGACACCATCTGAACCAAATAAGTTTATCTTGGTCTCATCGGACCACAGGACATGGCTCACAGGACTGGCAGCTCAGTTTCAGGGTCTTGGCAATCTTCTTATAGCCTAGGCCATCTTTATGTAGAGCAACAATACTTTTTTTCACATCCTCAGAGAGTTCTTTGCCATGAGGTGCCATGCTGAACTTCCAGTGACCAGTATGAGAGAGTGTGAGAGCAATAACAGCAAATTTAACACACCTGCTCCCCATTCACACCTGAGACCCTGTAACACTAACGAGTCACATGACCCCGGGGAGGGTAAATGGCTAATTGGGCCCAGTTTGGACATTTCCACTTAGGGGTGTAGTCACTTTTGTTGCCAACGGTTTAGACATTAATGGCTGTGTGTTGAGTTATTTTGAGGGGACGGCAAATTTACACTGTTATACAGGCTGTACACTCACTACTGTACATTGTAGCAGAGCGTCATTTCTTCAGTCTTGTCACATGAAAAGATTTAATAAAATATTTACAATAATGTGAGGGGTGTACACACTTTTATGAGATACTGTATATATAGAGTCACCCAGAAAAATGTATACACATTCCAGGGAAAGAAAAATTTGTATAAATATTTTATTACTAAATTTATTGCTATACATTATAGATTAATATATATGATGATATTATGATAATATTATTAATATTACACTAACATAATATACATCATACTGTTTTTCTTTTCCTGAAGTGTATATACATTTTGACTCTGTATATATAAATTGTGAACATGAAGCCATAGTAACACGATTCAAGGTATCAAAAATTCCTTCACAGTTTCACATCAGCCATGTCTTGTCATTATTCTGACTGATTTTGAACCAAATCAGGTGAAAGTAAGGGAGAAAATATTAGTGATTTCAAAAAGTGACACACTTCCTGAGGCCAGTTGGTGGCGCTATGACCGAGACTCACAGTTGTCATATCTCTGTGATCAGCTTTCTATGCTTAACATAATCCTAAGGTTTCATGTAGATCACATAATGTACACAGAAGTTATTAGCCACTGCCTGTTTCGTTTTATTTGCCATAAGTTTAAGGGCTTCTCACGGCTGAACCGTTTGAGATCAAAAATCACTCATCAACTTTGCATTATCAATGTCTTGAGATCATATTAGCCTGGGTTTGGTGGCGGTTGTATCAATGTCTTGAGATCATATTAGCCTGGGTTTGGTGGCGGTTGTATCAATATCTTGAGATCATATTAGCCTGGGTTTGGTGGCGGTTGTATCAATGTCTTGAGATCATATTAGCCTGGGTTTGGTGGCGGTTGTATCAATTTCTTGAGATCATATTAGCCTGGGTTTGGTGGCGGTTGTATCAATGTCTTGATCATATTAGCCTGGGTTTGGTGGCGGTTGTATCAATTCTCTAGGAGGAGTATATCAAATTCCATTGGGTGCGTTTTGCAAACAACTCAAAATAACTGACTTCCTGTGGATTAGACTTAATGACATGCAGTGTGAAAGTTGTTCAGGTCAATGAGATCTAAGTGTGTACCAAGTTGTACATGGATTTTTGCAGCCTCTGTTTCTAGCCATCAGCCAGTGGGACGTGGACATCAGGGAGCCTGAGGCAGAGCGACTCTTTTTAAGGCTTTCTGTAAGGGAGGAACTTTTTCTTATGCCATGAGACACGTTCTAAAGAACCTGCTTTAAATTCTCTGATCAATCTCTTCAGTATCATGCTGGAAATGTGTGTGTGTTTGTGTTTGTACAGAATATGCTGACAGTGCTGCTTGAGGACCTTTTCTATCAGCCTCTGGAGCTTTACAGCGATCCAGCAGCTTTAGCCTCTGCAGTGCTGAGCATCGTGAAGCAGCGTGTACAGGAGATGATGAAGACCATAGAGAGAGTCTGAGCAACATTCACACCCCTTTAACACACACACGCACACTTCTCTATCCCATTTGTTTTAAAGAGTGATCAGGACACAAATCTATTATTTGCTATTAGATATTTTATTATTATGCTATTAGAAGCTTTTATTAGATATTTAAGCTTTTATTAGATATTTAAACTTATCTACATTTTTTTAGTGTTCATGTGTGTGGAGTTTTCCTCTTAGTATTCTGATTATCTCTCACAGTCCAGTGATGTGTGGTAGGTTGATTGGCATCTATAAATTGTCCAAAGTGTGTGAATGTGTGTGTGTGTGACTGTTCCCTGTGTTAGGTTGGCACCCTGTGTCCCCTGGTCCCCTTGGTAGCACAGTTATCATTTCAAATGTGTACATCATTCTGTCCTGCCAAAACGCCCATAAGCTCAATTTTATTCTTGTACATAGAAACATTTTAAACACTGGACAGTAACACATCAGGCAAAATAGAATTTCTGTACAGGGAGGTGTGTATTCCTTACTTTATCATCATTTTGTTCTAGTTTACAAGACATAAAAATAACAAATGACATCAAAGTTTTAAAATGTTTAAATAACTAAATACAAAGACATTAACAACAATTTTAGTCAACATTACAGAACCGAGTGAACGGACACAAATGAATGACTTTTACATGAGACAGAAAACTAAAAGACTAACAGACTAAATTGACTTCAAAACATATAACATCACTTACATATACACTTACATATACACATTATGTATATTCATATACAAGTTAAAATCTCCGATATTAAAAACAATTAAAGAAAGCAAGCCAACACAAATCCAGAAACAAAGACAAATAAGACCAGACCCTCAATTAAGACAAAAGCAATACTGTCCAATGTAAAGTTTTATTCTCTGTGCGTATGTTATGAGCCTTTGGTCTATTATTTGCGTATTCATGAAACATGTTGTAAGACTGTTGACTTTGTGTTTGGATTGAATTAAACTTCAGCATATGGAATATCAAATGCAGACACACACAGACGCATGCAGACACACACTTACTTACCCTCAGTGTATCATAATCAGAGCACATGGGTGCAGGGTTCAGGGTGGTGTAAGTGTCACTGGCAGAGCTTTTAATATTCTAGTGGGGACATGAGAATTTAAAGAAACAATACACACACACACACACACTCAACACACTCTCCTTCATACACACCCACACACACAGGTAGAAAGACTGTATACTTACTTGCAGTGTGTCATATTCTGGGGACACAGTCATGAGGTTCAGCGCTGTGTATGTGTCATCTCCAGGCGTTGGAACACACTGAGAGAATTGAAGAGAAAACCTCTTTAATTTTTATTTATTAACAGATTTATAGGAACTTTAAGAAGATTAAAACACGAAGTGAAAAGTTCTCTCAGTAGCTGAATGTCTCTTTCTGCTCTTTTCTTCCTCCTGTTCACACAAAGGACACAAAAACCAGGCTGTTCAATCTGTTCCTGCTTTATTCGTCTAATGTTTAACATTGGATTATGATTCTGGTAACTTAAGGAATACAAAAAGAATTCAGTCACTCACTTAACACACAGGACGGCGATAAGAAGAGAGAGAAGCAGGAACAAGTGCAGCAGCAGCTCCCCATACAGCATACAGCTTCCACACTACAGCTTGGTTCTCTTTTAGCACAGGGACAACTGTTAGTGTTACCGGAAAACTTATTGACAGACAAATTATTTATTTAATTCTTTTTTAAACGCAGAAGTGATTAAAGTGATTACTGTTCTCTGGTCATGTTACCAAGTAATTGCAATAAAAAAAAAGCAAACTTAAACATAAACTTCTCTTTTCTAAAAATAGTAGAAAACCTGATAGTACAAAGTGTTGAACCTGAAAACTGCTTGCGTAAATGTTTCTTATATTAAAAAACATTCCCACATGAGCAATTACACATTTTTTTTGCAATCTGTTTTAGTTCTAGTAGATATGAAACAATGAGGTATTACAGTGAGAGCCGTAATATAAACCAGGGATTTGTTTTGAAGCAGGAAGCAGGAGTAGAACCACATTTCAACAACAGCACTGTGCTGTATATACTTTAAAAAAACACACACACACACACACACATTGTGCAATGCCTCATAAGCAATTCTGGATTTTCCTCTTTATTTATTTGACTGAAACCTAAATCCAAAGTGACTTATAAACAAAAACAAAATCCAAACCAAGCAAAAAGCTTTTTAAGATAAAGTTAAGTACCACCAGAACCTGAGCTACCACAACCTTCTAGATAATGACTGATTCTCACGTCTAACAGTTTGTTCAGGAGAGCGAAGATCCTCACGTCCTTTCACAGCACAGGAGTAGTTCCCTGCATCTTCGCTGAAGAAGAGGTAGAGTTTGTTGTGTTTGGTGAGTTTATCAGTAACAGGCTGTCCGTTCTTGTACCACAGGTAAGTGGGGCTGTTGGACAGAGTGCAGGAGGTGATGCAGCTCAGCGTTACTGTCGTCCGTTCTTCTGATGACCCTGCATAGTGACTCAGTCTTACCTGCAGATCTGAACGTGCACAAAATAAAGGAATGGGATTTAACAGATGTACAATGATGCAGAGAGACCAGATGTAGAGACAGTTAAGTGGGGGATATTAACCTGTAACATTAAGAACCACTCCAGGTCTACCCGAGATTCGGTTAGATGTATAAACTACTCTAAGCCGATATTCTCCAGAGTCTTTCTTTCTCAGCTGGTTCATTTTCAGAGTGCAGTTTCTGTCTTGCTTCACATATTCAACTCGATTAGTAAACTCATGCATCAGGTCCTTGAAGTCCTTAGAAGAATGCCAGAATACTTCTTTAACACTCTGTCCACTGGAAAGCACTTTTTCCACAATTTCCACTGAAGACCCTTCCAAAGGTTCCAAACTCTCTTGTCTGGGTAGGTCACCCTCATACAGCTCCTTCCAACACCTGAAATGGTAACAGGTCATGAAGAGATGGTTTAAAATTGATTTTAAAAGCTTCAGCCTCTTTCATAAACCATAACAGGAGTAAGCTTTCGCTGCCTACCTGCTGATTGATTGACTGATTCTCACAATTGCACATTGCCGTTTTACATTAGGTTAAATTAGTTACAGCTCGACATTATGTTTATAGGACAGTGTTGTATGTGAGTGTTTTTTCTCTTAACATGTTTTAGATTCAACCTATTTATTATCTATGCAAATTTCTCTATGGGACCATGTAGGGACTTTGCAAAACTAACCCACAAATCATTTAATTGCAGCAAAATGAATACTCACACAGAGAAGGAGCTCGAATCTTGTTATAGCCGTGAACAGAGCAGGAGTAACTGACTTCTTCATCATTGCTTAAAGGGAAAGTTCCCTGGGTGTCTTTGTTATCCTGTATGTATTGATCCTTGTACCAGTAGTACACATTAGCAGCAAAGGTTAGATGACAGGAAGTGTGGCAGATTAGAGCTTGACTTTTGTAGTGACAGATCACCTGCAGATCTAAATGAAGTTAAAGGTGAATATTTCATCACAGACATGTACAACAACACAGTTTATTCCAGACTAGCTGCTCTGTTACCTGTAACTGTCAGAGTAACTCCAGCTGAGCTCACGTATTTCTCTCCTTTATCCGTAATGAGCATGAAGCGATATTCCCCCGCGTCTCTCTCTCTCAGGTCTGTTGATCTTGAGTTTGTCATCTCTGTGTAGTTCACACGTCCGGCGTAGTCGGAGTCTAAAGTCTTTGAAGCTGAACCAGAATCCAGTGGTGATGTTGATATTTGAGTAAGAGCACGTCAGGTTTACAGACGACTCCCTCAGAGCACAGATCTTCTCATGACTGCATGACACTTTCAGGTTCTGGATCCCTGACACTGAAACTGAATCGTTTACATGAAATATTAAAATATAATTAAAACAGCTTTATGTTTGTTATGAACACAGTTTCCTTTGAGGAAGATAAAAAGTCTCTCAGCAACATAACAAAGCTGCATTTTTTTCCCTTTTCTCCTTCAAGAGTAGAAAAAATGGCAGCTGGTGAGAGTGCGCTGGTATAAGAGAAATAAAACATACAGTCATTGTCACTGTGATTCGTTACTGATATCATCTATCAGGTCTGGTGAACTATGACGGATTATACCACTACGAATTACACAACCACTCAGCAGCTGTGGTGTAGATACACAGAGGATTATTGGTTTAAACCAGTGAAATATTTTACACATCCGAAAGGTTACTTGTAGATAATTAACACAACACACAGAACAAAAGTGTATTATATATACAGTTTATGAAAATAAAAAATAATAATAATCTTATTCACTGTCAAAAGATATGATTTTGCTTTTTTACAGATTTTTATAAACAGTCACAGGAGTCTTTAGATGCCACTTTTAACCTCCCTAAACCTCAAATAATTGTCCCTTGTCACCTATAGTACATTTTTATTCAGGGCTGATTAAGTGGATGTGGAGTTCTTTAGTTTAGACTTTTGAGACAAAGTCCCACAGAGCCAACATATACCATATAACAGAGACAGGTTCATATTAACAGGTGACGAAAAGAGCAACCCTACCTGTAATATTCAACAACAGGATCAGCAGCAGCAACATTCTGGATTCAATGTCTATAGTTCCACTTAGAAAGAATGTATTCTTACTTTTGGATCTTCTTGTAAAGATACATTTGAGGAAGTGGACAGTGATATGATGATGGTGTGTGTGTCTTATGAGGGAGTCAACATGTAATTAATGGGAAGTAAAAAGTGTGTGATGGAAGTTCCTGTCCTGTCATTAACCGTAAGAATGAAATAAACCTATACCTATACACTATTTAAATGTTAGTATTGAACATTTAGAAAATATGTATTATATATGTATCATATGTATTTATTGTAAAAAAAAAAAAAAAAAAAATACCAATACACCATGATGGAGTCCATTTTTTAATTTTGTTTGTCAAACCACAGCAAAAAAAATTGCAAAACCAGTTGTGAAGTAAAAGGAAAATATGAAGCAATAGCTAGTGTTTTTCCCACAGACAATTGTCTGAATACAGCTGTGTTTAAACCTCATAGAAAATGTGGCCCAATCATCATACTTCAGTGCTTTTAGATCAAATTTAGTCTCTCTCTCATATACATGATAAAATGCATCATCCATAATGTATTAATATAAACTTCTAATTTGCACTACAGCAGAAAATAAATGTCAGAGCTGCTGTATTAGAAAGTTAATCAACAATGTATGACCGAATAAAATCAAGAATTAAACTGATGGATAAAAACAAACAAAGAAAAAAGTCTTCATCATGTGTTACTGTGGCGGTGGAGACAGACAGGAGGTGGTTTGAACCAGCAGGTAACGTGATGATTCTCTTTGCTCAGGAGCAGGCAGAGAGCAAGTGGGAACTCCAGAAGCTGCTGTAGCCTACCACCTCTTCAGCTTGAGGACACATCTGGTGTATTCCAGCATCAAGTGGGCAGTCCTGTAGTGTGTTCGCCAAACACCTGAAGAGCACCGCAAACACTTCTGGTTACTGCAGCTCCATGAGATCGGTACTCCAAGTTACGATGATCGGTTAGCACAATGAAAGGATGATATGCTCCCTCCAACCAGTGTCGCCATTCCTCCAGTGCTGCCTTGATGGACAGCAGCTCCCGATTCCCCACATTGTAGTTGGCTTTGGCTGGCACAGGTTTCCAGGAAAACAAGGCGCAAGGGTGCATTTTCCTGGGGGCTCCATGGTGCTGTGACAAAACTGCCCCTATTCCACAGCTGGATGCGTCTACTTCAACCACGAAGGAGAGCTTGGGGTCTGGATGGTGGAGAATGGGTACAGTGGTGAACCTCTGTTTCAGTGTCTGGAAGGCAGATATGGCCGAGTTTCTTAGGTTTTCCCCTCAGAAGGGAGGTTAGTGGTCTAAGCGACAAGGCTGTAGTTGCAGTTGAAGCACCGATAGAAGTTCGCAAATCCTAAGAAATGTTGCAACTCTTTGACCATGGTTGGCTCAGGCCAGTCTGTGAAAGCTTTCACCTTGCTCATGTCCAACTCCACCCTTCTCCTCAAGATCACATACCCCAAGAAGGTGATGGTTTCCTTGTGGAACTCGCATTTTTCAGTTTTTAATGTTGGAGATTGCAATATTCTCTGGGAATGATTGCAAAACTTCCCTCTAGTGGGCTTTCAATTGATATACTGCTGCTCAAAAATTTTCACTACCTTCCTTAACCTAGCTTCCACTACTCTTTCCATAGCTTCATTGTATGGCGCATCAACTTTATCCCCCTATAGTTGCTGCAACTCTGCATGTCACCCTTATTCTTAAAGATCAGCACTAATACACTTCTCCATTCCTCAGGCATCTTCTCACTCTCTAAAACCCTGTTAAACAGACTAGTTAAAAATTCCACTGCCGCCTCTCCTAGACACTTCCAGACCTCCTCCGGGATGTCGTCAGGACCAACTGCCTTTCCACTTTTCATCCTCTTCAAAGCCTTCCTGACTTCATCCTTTCTAATCTTATCTACTTTCTGTTCCACAGAGTTCACCCTGTCTACTCTTTTTTCCCTCTCATTTTCCTCATTCATCAGCTCTTCAAAATACTCCTTCCATCTCCTCTGTACACTCTCCTCACTTGTGAGCACCTTTCCATCTCTATCCTTAATAACTCTAACCTGCTGCTGTAACTCCTTGTATTCCTGTCTATTCTCTTCAGTCCTGTCCATGTGCAATGTCCATCCTCTTAGCAAAGTCCACTACCATCTGTCCTTCAAGGTTCCTTTCCTTAACTCCAAACTTGCCCATCACCTCCTCATCACCTGTGTTCCCCTCACCAACATGTCCATTAAAATCTGCTCCTATCACCACTCTCTCACCTGTTGGAATACTCTCCATCACCTCATCTAATTCACACCAGAATCTCTCTTTCTCCTCTAACTCACAACCTACCTGTGGGGCATAACCACTAACAACATTCAGCATCACCACTTCAACATCTAACTTCAGACTCATCACCCTGTCTGACACTCTCATCACCTCCAGAACATTCCTCACAAACTCCTCCTTCAGGACCACACCTACCCCATTTCTCTTACTATCCACACCATAATAAAACAGCTTGAATCCTGCTCCTATACTACGAGCCTTGCTACCCTTCCACCTGGTCTCCTGTACACACAGTATATCCTCCTTCCTTCTCTCCATCATATCAGCCAGCTCTCTACCTTTCCCTGTCATAGTACCAACATTCAGAGTTCCTATTCTCAGTCCTAAACTCTTCCCTTCCCTCTTCTCTCTCAGTCTACGCACTCTTCTCCCTCCTCTACTTCCTCGACCAACAGTAGCCCAATTTCCACCAGCGCCCTGTAGGTCAACGGCGCCGATGGCGGTCGTTGTTAACCCAGCCTCGACCGATCCGGTATGAAATTCAGAGTACTGACAATTCGCATGGTTAAATTTGGCAATGTTTTACGTCAGATACCCTTCCTGATGCAACCCTCATTATTGATCCTGGCTTGGGACCGGCGCAGAAGTCACTGTACTGTGACCCCATGGCTAGATTACAGGCAAACAAATAAACTAAAGATGTTTAATGTGGATAATAAACTGTTTATTTCAATTTCTATTTCCTAAAATCCTGAACTGTATGGATCATTTGAAGGTTAAAAACAGCATTCAGCACTACAGTAAGCACTACAAAACTCTATCCAAGCAATAATACTGTAATAAAACACCAAAGTCATTCCTCTTCTGCTGTTTGATTTGGATGCAATGTCGGTTTAAAACAGATTTACAGAACAGATCACCACATCTCTCTCAGCTTTCTTCCAGCAACCTGAAGTTCCTCCTCTTTAGCTTTTAGATGAGGATTTCCTGGATCTTGCTGTAGATCTGAGATGGATCATCAGCTGCTTCATCTGCCACAAGTCTGTGGGACAAATAGAGGTCACTTAAAAAACTTGATGTTGACTGAGCAGCACAGTTAGTGTTGGTGTAATGATGATAATTTGCTCACTGGATGGCAGCAGTGCTCCTGCTAATGTCCACAGCAGTGTACTGAACTTCCTCTTCCTCTCTGGTGTGTGGAGGAAGTCCCTAACCCTAACCCTATTTGCAAACACAGCAGCAGACCGTGGTTGAAAATTAGCACAGGATAAAGTTTATATCTGAACATGATCACATGATCAAACAGTCCCTCCTCCTTTCACCCACACTCACCTGTCCACTCTCACCAGTGCTGCTGTGGCCATTAGCTGAGCTCCACTTCCTCTTTCTGAGAAACCACAAGCACATGTGAAGTTAAAATGAGTATTTATTGGTCTGTTTTATTCTGGAGGTTCAAAATGAGTGTTAATGCCAGGAAGACCAACAGTCCCTCTATGATGGGCTTTAAGATTGTGTACTTCTCTGAACCTTGAGAAATAAATAACATGTTTGTGACTGAAATATAAATGCTGTCATCACACTGCTGCAATTAACATGTAGACAGCACATGTGGAGCACCAAATATAAGAATTTGAACATCGAACAAAACTTTTCTATATTAAACTCTTAGATTTAACATTTTTATTTATAATTTATACTAAATATTGAGATTAAATTTTTTTTTCCTTTTTATGTAAAATTCTAATTGAAACTTTAGGTGAAACATTACATTTAACATTTAGATTTATTTTAAAAATTTACATTAAATCTTAAAACATGTTCATGTTATGTTAAATAGAGTTAAATATATATATATATTTAAATGAAAATCTAAATATTTAGAAACATTTTACAGTTTTTAAAATGATATATTTCTATTGCAGGAAGAACAGAAAAATATAAGAAATGAGTTAATAAACATTATTCCTTTTTTGATTTTACAATTTTCTGTCCCTTATACACTCCCTATAGCTAGGCAAAAATAAATAAATAAATAAATAAATAAATACTAAAAATACTGATGTTAGACAGTGAGAAATTAATCAGCACTGTTGTTAGCACACTATCTAATTGTGATATCCATACCCATGTAATTTTACTGTACATTTTAAATGCAAGTGTTAAATGTTGTGTTAAATAAATATTAATATTTAAAGATTTAGATCAAATTTAGATTTAACATTTATATTATTTAAATTTTAGTCTACATTTAAAACATAAATGTTAATTGTAAATCATAAGTAGAAATTTCCAGTCGAAATGTTAAATGTAGAACTGAAATGTTTCATTCACATGAAATTGTGTTTCATCAATTTTCCAAAAGCAGGGGTGATGGCTTCCCGCAGCAGATTTCACATCCTCACCTGCATGCCTAAACCACAGTATCATGAAGAACTGGCAACCAAGGACAAAATTAGCATACGATGAAACCTTTGAATTTTATATTTAACATATTCACAGTTCTCCATTAGAGCATTACACCAGATGTTGGATTACATCTGGTTTCCTGTTAAGCGAGAGCTATGGCTACATAAAGCTCAATGCCATGTCTGTTGAGAGAGGGGTTGATTCCATGGTTGCCTGTAAATGCAAAATTGATTAAACTTAAATCTCATTATTACAGATTGCAGTAAAGAAACATTGTTTGATTCTATGTAAACTACTGCAGTGCAGTAGTACAGTCCACTGTCCTGGGAGCTGATGTAGCTGATGCTGTAATTCTGGCCTGTTGTCAGCAGTGTGTCTGCAGCTGCACTCTGCTTAAACCAGGTGTAATTGGAAACAGGAGGGTTTGCATCACTGCTACAGCTCAGAGTCACTGAATCCCCCTCCACTGTGTCTCCAGAGGGAAGAACCACTGCTCTGGTGTGTTTAGGGGGGGGATCTGTTCGAGTACATTATAAAGAAATACATATTACAAAACCACCTCCTTGCATGGAGGTTTTGCTGTCTGTGCAGTGCACATGACAATAGACTGAACACACTATGTGCCCAAGCTACATAATTGTGTAGCACTCCTTTATAAGAAACATTTATAAGAAAGATACTTTAAAAATAGCAAACACATAAAAAGGGATGATTCACAGGAGATGATACAGTCCATATGCAGTCTGTGTATGATGTCTTGCTGGCCAGCAGCAATCGTCCTGGTTCAGTTCCACTGCTACAGGTGCTCCAATCACCTTACCACTAGGAAAGGAGAAGACAAAACACTGCCAGTATCTCTAACCCACTTCACATGTAAAAAGCTATTACTACTATTCCCTTGTGCATACAATATACCACAATCCACCCCAAGCCAGTGCCACAGTGCACAAACAGGAAAAAAAGAAAAAGGGTTTCTATAGGCTAGGATGTTGGACCTGAACTTCTGTCACAGTCTCTACTTATAACCTTAAACAATGTTAAACAAATGCAGGTCTTCAGCCATCAACTGCTTGAAAAAGATCAAACACTACTCACATTATACTCACATTATGACTGGGCAACCCCGTGCTATCCAGTCCTGTTGAAACCCGCAGTCACCGTCATACTTGCTGCACCTCGACTCACTCACACTTCCGGTCACTCGTCTACTCAGCTTCGGCCTCGAGCCGTCCACGTCCCCTTCACCAAGGGAGTTCCATTACTCACGCCAACACCACCTGCGCGCTACAGCGCAACCGGAAGATTCACTTCCGTTGGCACCCACGTGCCTGAACACCGATCTAACGACCGATAGCTCCAACTCGTCATTGTACGCTTCTTAAAAGGGCAGCAGTGTCCACCGCATCCCCACCAGCCAATTGCAGCGGGCTGTTAATTACAATCTGTAAATAGCCATTAGAGCCACAGCAGAACCCATACACAACAATACATAATAATATACAAATATAAATATACAACAATACAAAAGGAGAAAAATACATTCATAAAAAAAAGAAATAAACCTTACACATTATTTCATCCCCTAACATATGCATACCACACTAAGTAGAACAACTACAGTAAACACTACAGTAGACAATTAAACAAGAAACAAGAAAACGCGCTCGTATCAATAGTCTGTTTCGGGTGGGGAAGGAGGGAAAAAGAGAAGAAAAGAAAGAAAGTAAGAAACCAAAGAGAGGTGCGCCTGATTTGTCTTTTTTTTTTTAATGTGCTTTTTTTTTACTCAAAAATGACAAAAATTCCCAATTCCCCTCGAAGTTTCGAATCCCACCACAGACAAGGATTAAATATTGCATTCAGTTTTGAAATAGTAATTCCGCCCCTTCCAATATGGCGGACGCATTGACGTGTCGGTGTACATATCAATATCCGGTACTGCGCACTCTGCTGTTTAAAAATATGGAATTGACCTGTTTTTTATTAACATTATTTTACCACTTGCGCCTCGTCAAATAAGGTCGTTATTAATTATTATTTTATTTAATAGCTAAATAAATATACGAAACATATGCCACCATGTTGTTGATTTTTATTTCCAGGTAAGAAGAGAAGAGCTCAGTTAGCACTTAGCTTGTGTCTTTATAATCAGCTTACAGTTTACATAGACCCAGAGAGATGGTGTGTGTGTGTGTGTGTGTGTGTGTGAGAGAGAGAGAGAGAGAGAGAGAGAGAGAGAGAGAGAGAGAGAGAGAGAGAGAGAGAGAGAGAGAGAGAGAGAGAGAGAGAGAGAGAGAGAGAGAGTATGAAATGAAAGACTAATATACAGCTATTATGTAACATTACAGATCCCTGACAGTAGGGGGTGGTATTTTGAAAAAAAGTTATTTGGCATCTATTTAGTCTGTGTTATGTCCCCCATCATTTTCCCTGAAGGAGAAAGGGGTCTGGGTTCTTATGGGTTAAGGCACAGTGAACTCTATAATGTGTGCTTTAATTGTCTCTGTATTCCACAGTTTTACATTTCTACACAAACAAAAAGTTTAAGTCCACATTCTCAGATGCAAAATGTAAAATACTGCAAAATGTAAAATAATAGTTACCCACAAAAACAGGATCAAAATGTGGAGGTGAAAAGAAACTACTGATATTATGAACTATTTCTTCTTAAAGAGTAACCTTGAGAGTTCAGAGTAACTGCATTATAAATGATGTGCTACAGTGGTGTGATTTGGTGTAAACTGTAAATCCACATTTTTAGTCCTCTACAATTTAGATTTTCAGATTTTTATCTCAAGATTTCAGACTTTTTATACACAACTGTGCTCTGGATGCTTAAATGTAAATGTGCAATTCCCCAAATGTTACAGATTTTTCTACATTTTGGAAACAAACTTTCCAAGACTATAAATATCTGAATTTTGTTGGATGTTATTTTTCATTTTTCACATTTTAGTAAACCAAAGTTTCTGAAGTTCTTTAAAAAGGATTTGTATATGAGTGAAAAGTTCATTTAGTGTTGTGTTGCTTTTTAAAGGAAAATTATATAGACATACTGACGACTAAAAATAATCAGAATGAGACGGTAATAGGAGCAAATGAAAACATTTATTAAAGTAAACTATATAAACACTATACAACTATAAGTTTATTTACTACAATATTATTTGCAGCTACTATTTATACTAATTACTATTAGCAGTTATCTATATAGACAAGGATAGAGGGATACATTGATAAGGGATGATAAGTTTCCACAAAATGTCCATCATCTTCTGGACACGCTGTCTGAGGAAAGGTCTCAGTTTGCTGGCTAAGGCTGCTGGGTCTTGGTAGAACTCCGGGGGCTGAGTAAACAGCACTTCAGCGAGATCTGTAAGCTGATCCTATAGACAAATTACATCATCACTGTCACAATCCAACATAGTGTCACTGAGTTTAGGATACAATACTGAAAATTTGTGGATCACAGCATCAGAAGATATTAGACACTTACAATAAGCACTTTAAAGTAGGTCCTTGCTGCAGGCTTCCACACGTCTACCTCCCACATGCTGATGAGTGCAAACAGGCGCTCCAAGAATCCTCCCTTAAGCTTTAGGAAAGAAAGACGACAAGCTCCATTAATATCATGTCATATCAGGGTTAACAACATGGAAAAATAAAATGAGACGAAATAAACCATGTTCTGAAACTACATTCAAGCATGGCTTTTAAATCTCCTGATAAGACTCTTACTGTCTCAGGTATTGAGCTGTTTGTAAAATAGCCGAATAGAAGCAGCTCGAAAAAGATGTCCACGAAGTTGTAGTGGTAGACCTGCACAGAAGAGAAAAGTTACAAGAAGAAATTAGCTTTACATAATGGAGTCCTGTTTTCTATCACATCAAAATCTTTTCGATTTAAACATTTGTCATGTTACACAAGCATTTATAAGCTTACATAGGACCCGGAGAGCTCTGCTGCAATCCAGTCCTGATAAGAAGGAGTCTTCAGGAAACGAATCAGAGCCTCGTAGTCCAGCTGTACACGACCTGCATCCTGTTAAAACAAACAAACAAAATAATCACTTTGGCTTCAGTTTTTTTAACGTGGAAACTCATTTTAAACCCTAAAATGAAGCAGTATGTAAGCCTCAGCATGTCCAGTACTTTACTAAAGATACACAGATGATGTATGACATGGGCCAAATGTCCAACTACTGCATATCCCAGAGCCCTCTTCATTATGTACATTTTATTTTAATATTTATCCTAAGAATGTCCTTTTTTTAGCAGGCTGTGATTGTTATAAAATTAGCTTTTGATGCTTGTTATTTTATTTATTATTCCTTAATTACTCATATTACTCATGAATCTGAATATAAGACGGCACATAATATAAGTCAAAGCAGAGTGAACTTCCCCTGAGCAAAAACAGCAGCTAAACAAAGGTTTTACTCACAGCGAACGCCTCACGGAGAGCATGCAGCTTCAGGCCGATATCAGTTACCCCTCTCTCTGTAAGATGGTCCCTAAGAAACAAAAGATTTACATGCTTAGTGTATTAAACATACATTACTCCTTTATACCATTAAACTGTGAAGAGAAGCGTACCAAGTAAAGGGCACCTCCATCTCCTCTTGGCTAAGGCTCTCCTCACTCTCCTGCAAGACACATTAGCAATAAATCATTAAAACTCACACAGTAAATGTTACAGCCTCCCATTCAGGGGAATAGCAGCATCTGTAGATACACATCAGGTCTGAAACACAGAATTACCTCAGAGTCGTACTGTTCCTCTGAATCACTGTGGGGAGAGTCAACCTGCTCCTGCTCCCAGGTGGAGGTGTTCACCTGACCATCTTTAGCCACATGCAGGAACGTGCAGGACACCTTTTTAAAGGTTTGCTGTTAAATTAAAAATATATAAAAATGAACACTGCAGACCCATATGTGTACAAAATTCCAAGTGTTACTATCTACAATAAAGACTTCATGACATTGGAATAAATTTACCACATAATCCTCAAGTGGCTCCATGATGGTTTCCACCCGGTCACAGGAAAGGAGCTCTGTAACCTTCCCATATTCAGCCTTAAGAGAACAAATTGAAGTGAACACAATTAGTCACTGCAACTAACAAAAGTTTTGTGACGCCACAACAGATAATCCCTCACCTGTATGACAGTGAAATGGTCCTCGATGGTGGTCTGATAAGGGAATCCCTGCAAATGACAATTAGCTGAAACTCAAGATCTACTTCTCAAAAGTGTTCATCTAATAATCATTAATATCAATTCTCTTCATCAGAGTAACAAAGATGGTGATTACCAGCTGGTCAAAGTAGCGCGTCTTGGTGGTTTTAAACCAGCAAATCCACTCTCAGGACCCCTTATCATCCCGAGGAAGTATCCCTTAACGTCCACTGCTTAGAAATAGAGAAACTAAACATTAGAACTTGTAAAGAAGGATGTGTGTGTGTTTGTATCTCAGCTGCAGCACTGTACAATACCCCAGACTGGGAGTTGGAGGAGTCTGCAGTGTTGTACTCAACATTACAGCAGGTGCTGTTCAGCTCACCAGCACTGAGGGGCTGTGAAAAGTAGAAGATGAGGATCATCAGTGTTTTTTATCATAGCAGTTTCACACTAACACTTTCAAACATTCTGTCACTTGGAAAATCCAGAGATCAGATTTAGTAAATAAATGACAGGTTTGGTTACCAGAACAACAGCTGAAGATGTGGAGTGAGTTTCTGTGGGTAGCTGCGGCAGGATTGGCTCAACAACCTTAAGACACACACACACACACACACACACAGACAGACACACACAGACAGACACACAGACAGACACACACACACACACACACTTAGACAAAAGCAGCCTACACGTTTCAAATGTAGTTAAAATATTTTACTGACACATACCTGGAGGACTGAGGGAGTATCTGACGATTCTCCCAGCAAATCCACAGCTTCTCCAATAAATTAGTTTCATGTAAGTTTAATTACAACTAATATTTTCTGTTAAATGTAAAACATTAAAATGGCCAAATTTATAAGGTAGTAGAGAGAGAGAGAGAGACCTTGTAAATTTTTCTCTCCTTTCTTTCTAATGCTTAAAAGTTAATAAACCTGTGAGTTAGTTAGCTAGTTAATTTGTGAAGAAACAGACTAATTGTAGCATTAGTAGCTTGTGTAAATTCACTGTACATGTGACTGATTAAACTCTCTAAATCCTCAAGTCCAGGCATCCTGATGAACTCCATCTCCCCATCAGGATCCACACGCTGCCGTCTACTCAGAGGGGCTTCTTGATTGCCATCCTCTTCGTCCCGCCTCCTCCTTATGCCCTGGCGTGGGACAGGAGTTATCATTGTGGCAGGAGCATAGTACATACCAGCCACAATGTTGTGGATGTCGATATTGAAATAAGGCTGGGGCAAAGGAACTGTTGAAGGCTGTGGACTCCCTGAAGGTGGTGGCCTCCTCAAAGGGGATGGGGTTTTATTTTAATAGCACTGTGTATGTTTTATAGAGCAGGAAAGCCTCACTATCAAAACAAGAAGTATTTACACAAGTTATATTACTGTAATCTTCCTATAACACTGCATTAAAAACTATTTTATTTACATTTACAGTATTTTCATTTTAGCTGCATTTATAGGTGTTATACAGGGCTCTTCCAGTATCACGGCTTCACTGTTAGTCACACTGTGCACTTATTTCAATGCTTAAAAATATCTTCCCCCAAAAAATGCAGATTAAAATACATTTCTATTACAGTCTATTACTTTAGCACTTTCTTACTCCAGTGGTTCACATCCCCTTTGAGTCCAATTGTGTCTCCTCTCAAAAATTCGCCCTTTATCGTAAATTACACTACTCCTAACTATTTTATTCACGACAGCTAGAAACAAAACCTTGCTGAACAGAATTGAAACAAACAGCTTGATATTTTTGCCTAAGCTGCACTCTACATTGCCACACTAGCTCCATTTATTTGTACCGATTGGTTTTGTTCAGCTAGCTGCCTTTCCTCACAGCCCCTTTCTCTCTCCGCTTTAACAACTCGACAAACACGGACAATGAAAAATCCTTAAAATAATAAGTTACTTCATGTTATTGTAAGTATTTTAACTTATTCTATTCACTCCATCAAAAAAAACGATGAACACTGTAAAACAATTACTTAGCTACATGCTAACTAGCCGTCTAGCTAATCTTTGCTAATACTCCTCGGCTTGACTTAGTAAACTTTAACAAACGTTAAGTAAACATTGGGACTTTTATGAAAAGCTGATGTTAACATATCTGAAAACATCAACACTGTTTTCTTCTTCCCTGCTCGTTTCACTGGAGTCTGCCATTTTGTCCGCTAGCTTTAGCATACTGATCGGGTACGTAAAGCGATTAGCCGAATAAAGATTAGCCGAACAGAATTTCTCAAAACCATCTAATCATATAAAACGATATTCCTGATTGTGGTTTTTTGTAATAACGCAGTGTTTAAAAGACTTTATACTTAAGTGAAAAAGAGGAAACTCAGTAACTCACCGTTCCAGGGGTCGTACAGTCCGCTCCATCCGGGCTCGGGATCCACATCCGGGTGCTGAGGCTCGGCTCCTCCCCCGAAGTTCATCATCGCTGCGCTGTAGAGTCGGTGTAGGAGTCAAATCCAGTAGTGGAGTACAGAGAAATCCGAAACAGGGGTGTAGCAAAAATGCCAAAAGATAATCCAAATCTTGCGACCTTCAGAACCAGTATAAACCAACACTAACTAGTATAAAACAGCACTAACTAGTATAAAACAGCACTAACTAGTATAAAACAGCACTAACTAGTATAAACCAATATAAACCAGCACTAACTAGTATAAACCAGCACTAACTAGTATAAACCAGTATAAACCAGCACTAACTAGTATAAACCAGCACTAACTAGTAACAAGAGTCAATAATGAATAAATAATAATAATAATCATAATAATAAGCTGAAATGTCCGGGAAGCCCAGGGAGTGAAGCATAGCTGAAGTTTAAGGCAGCATGTAGCTGTACAGTTAGAATTCAAGCTGTAGGACCAGTTTAAAGACGATACGACCTTAAAAAAAAAAAAAAAAAAACTCCTGTTTACGGCATCTACCGAAAACCTCCGAGAAAAACCGAACTGTACGGAAACCAGGAAGTGAAGTCCGTAAAAAATGCATTTACAAATTATATATTTTACATTTTATAATTTGCTCCTGCTGAACACACTCAGTGTCCTCAAGGTAGGATGATCTTTATCCTTTAATGCCACACTGTTTCTACAATAAATCATGTTAAAGTGACAGTGTTACAGTCTAATGTTATGTAGCACACAAGACACCTCATCTTGCCGTGAATTAGCCTAATGCTAGTTACCGTGCTAGCGAACCTGGCTACTGGTTTAAACTACACAATAAATCATTAAGCTCGGTTTAAGAATTTATTTTATTTCCACAATGAAATATTTACCCCATTAGAAGTCCATTCTTAACAACCCCTTCTCCTGGTTTTAATAAAATAAATCGTGCTTAGCTTTGTGATTCAGCAGCTAGCGCGCTAACGGACTTTAGCCGATTTTTAGCGATTTCAATGACAGTGTAATATTTGGACTAATCATATCTACCGAGAGAACTTGTATATTTGTTGTAATTATTTAACACTTTATTGGTTATATTAATGTGAATATGATATTTCTCCTAATAATAGTTCACCTGCTAGTGAACATGCTGCTGCTTTAAATTACACACTAAAATCCTGAACCGAGTTGATGAGCTCGGGTAACGAGAATTTAGTTTATTTCCATAATATAATATTTACCCATTTAAAAGGTGACTTTTCACACCCCTGAGTACTGGTTTTACACTAAATCATGACTAGACTAGTGATTTAGTCAGGTCTAAAGGACTTAGTTACAGATGTATGTTATCTACCTAGAGAACTTCGCTAATCATTTCATTTACACAGTTAGCATCATGCTAGTTATCGTGCTAGCGAACTCGGCTACTGGTTTAAATGACACAATAAAATCCTTAAGCTTGGTCAAGAATTTATTTTATTTCCACAATGAAATATTGACCCTGTTAGTAGGTCACTTTTAACAACCCTGACTACTGGTTTTACACTAAATCATGATTAGCCTTGTGATCCGCTAGCTAGCGCGCTAGCGGACTTTAGCCGATTTTTAGCGATTTCAATGACAGTGTAATATTTGGACTAATCATATCTACCGAGAGAACTTGTTTATTTGTTGTAATTATTTAACACTTTATTGGTTATATTAATGTGAATATGATATTTCTCCTAATAATAGTTCACCTGCTAGTGAACTTGGCTGTTGTTTTACATTACACACTAAAATCCTGAACGAGTTGATGAGCTCGGGTAACGAGAATTTCATTTATTTCCACAATATAATACTCATCCCCATTAAAAAGTCACTTTTAACAACCCTGACTACTGGTTTTATACTAAATCATACTTAGACTACTGATTAATCAGCTCTCGCGCTAAAGGGCATGGTTACAGATGTACACCGATCAGCCATAACATTATGACCACCGACAGGTGAAGTGAATAAGACTGATGATCTCCTCATCATGGCACCTGTTAGTGTGTGGGATATATTAGGCAGCAGGTGAACATTTTGTCCTCATAGTTGATGTGTTAAAAGCAGGAAAAATGGGAAAGTGTAAGGATTTGAGCGAGTTTGACAAATGGTGATGGCTCCACGACTGGATCAGAGCATCTCCAAAACTGCAGCTCTTGTGGGGTGTTCCCGGTCTGCAGTGGTCAGTATCTATCAAACGTGGTCCAAAGCAGGAACGGTGGTGAACCGGTGACAGGGTCATGGGCGGCCAAGGCTCACTGATGGACGTGGAGAGTGAAGGCTGGCCCATGTGGTCCGATCCACAAGACGAGCTACTGTTGCCCAAATTGCTGAAGAAGTTAATGCTGGTTCTGATAGAAAGGTGTCCGAATACACAGTAAATCACGGTTTGTTACTTATGGGACTGCATAGTCAGGGCGCCCATGTTGACCCCTGTGCACCACTGAAAGCACCAACAATGGGCACGTGAGCATCAGAACTGGACCACGAAGCAATGGAAGAAGGTGACCTGGTCTGATACATCAAGTTTTCTTTAACATGGCGTGGATGGACGGGTGTGTGTGCACATGGCACCAGGATGCACTATGGGAAGAGGGCAAGCTGGCGGAGGCAGTGTCATGCTTTGGGCAATGTTCTGCTGGGAAACCTTTTGGTCCTGCCATCCATATGGATGTTGCTTTGACATGAACCACCTACCTAAGCATTGTTGCAGGCCATCTACACCCTTTCATGGTAACGGTATTTCCTGATGTCTGTGGCCTCTTTCAGCAGGATAATGCACCGTGCCCCAAAGCAAAAATGGATCAGGAATGGTTTGATGACCACAACAATGAGAATGAGGTGTTGACTTGGCTTCCAAATTCCCCAGATCTCAATCCAATCGAGCATCTGTGGGATGTGCTGGACAAACAAGTCCAATCCATGGAGGCCCCACCTCGCAACTTACAGGACTTAAAGGATCTGCTGCTAACATCTTGGTGCCAGATACCACAGCACACCTTCAGGGATCTAGTGGAGTCCATGCCTCGACAGGTCAGGGCTGTTTTGGCAGCAAAAAGGGGACCAACAGCATATTAGGCAGGTGGTCATAATGTTATGGCTGAGCAGTGTATGGTATCTACCTAGAGAACTTCACTAATGGTTTCATTTCCACAATATCATAGTGAGTATAAAGGTTTTAATAATTATACAGGATAATATTTTTTATAGATTTGGGTGGTGGACAGGGGCAGGAGGTTTTAGAGAGTTTAATCAGGTCACATGTACAGTGAATTTACACAATCTGACTGCTACAATTTTTCTGTTTCTTCACAAGTTAACTAATTATCAAACTCACTGCTTTATTAACTTTTATACATTAATAGGAAAGTTTGATATTGTGTAATTGAAGAGTCATAATTCTGAGTCACAGAAAAATAATCTATTGCAGAGCCTGTGGATGTGCTGGAGGAATCAGCAGATACTCCCTCTGTCCTCCAGGTATGTGTCAGTTAAATAGTAATATTTTAACTTCATTTAAAACCTACAGGCCACTTTTTTCTAAGTGTGTGTGTGTGTGTATGTGTATGTGTATGTGTATGTGTGTGTTTGTGTGTGTGTGTTAAGGTCATTGAGCCAATCCTGCAGCTGCTGCCCACCAAACCACACGAAGAACCTTCAGCTGTCATTCTGGTAAGAAAATCCTTCATTTATTTCCTAAAGCCAATCAATGGATTTTACAAGGTTGTTTTTACTGTAAAGAATGTTAGTATAAATCTGATATGATAAGAAGCACTTATGATCTTCATGCTCTACATTTCACAGCCGCTCGATGCTGATGAGCCGGACAGTGCCTGCCGTGATGTTCAGTGTGTGTCTGTAGTCTCCTCCCTCTCCCAGGTATTCTACACTGCTGTAACTGAGATACAAACACACAAACATCCTTCTTTACAAGATCTAATGTTAAGTTTTGTTTCTCTATTTCTGGCCAGTGGACATAAGCAGAGACATCATTGGAATGATGAGGGGTCCAGAGAGTCGGCTCTGCTGGTTTGAAAGCGCAGAGACACACTGCTTGACTCGCGAGGTAATCACAGTCTTTATTACTCTGATGAAGAGAATGGACATTTTTGAACTGACATGATTTTTAGAAGAGCACTTTTGTGAAATGTGGTTGTAGATCTTGAGTTTCATCTAATTGTCTTTTACAGGGATTCCCTTATTATACCAGTGATAAGGAGAGTTTCACTGGCATTCAGGTAAGGGATTATTCATTGTGGCATCACAAAATGTTATGAACTGCAGTGACTAATTGTGTTCACTTTAATTTGTTCTCTTAAGGCTGAATCTGGGAGGGTTACAGAGTTCATCTCCTGTAACCGAATGGAGACATCATTCATCGTGCCACATTATTTTGTGGTAAATTTATTGCACTGTCATGAAGTGTATCTTGTAGTTAGTAACTTTTAGAATTTTGTCAGTTGTGCTTTTATTTGTCTTCAGTGTGGATATTTTTTTATTCAACAGCAAACCATTACAACGGTAACCTGCACTTTGCTGTATGTGGCTGAAGATGGACAGATGTTCACCTCCACTTGGGACTATGATCACAACGACTGTGAGGTAATTCAGACTTTCAGACCTGATGTGTATCTACATATGCTGCTATTCCCCTGATTCGGATACTGTAAAATTTACTGTGTGAGTTTTAATGATTTAATGATTTGGCTTGCAGGAGAGTGAGGAGCGCCTTAACCCAGAGGAGTTGGAGGTGCCCTTTATTTGGTACGATCCTCTTCACTCTTTAATGATGTAACAGTGTATTGTATGTTTAATATACACTAAACATTTACATCTCTTGTTTCTTAGCTGCCATCTTTCAGACAGAGGGGTGACTGAAATCGGCCTGAAGGTGCCCGCGCTTCGTGAGGCGTTTGCTGTGAGTAAAACCTTTATTCAGCTGCTGTTACTGCGCAGGTAAAGTCCACTCTGCTTTAACTTTTATATTGTGTGCTGTCTTATATTCAGACTCTGCTTGCCAGCATCCACAACCAGAACTTCTTGTTCATGGCTGGAAAGAAGATCGTCATGCGACTGGCAGCAGCTAACAACCAGGTGACTTCAGAATGATGAAAGACTGTATCATTTTTGTGATGGAGATAATTTCAGGTTCTCAGCCATAGCCAAAGTGAGTTACAGAGATTTTTTCGTTTGCTTTAACAGGATGCAGTTGGTGTGCAGTTGGCCTACGAGGCCCTGATTCGATTCCTGAGGACGCCTTCCAATCAGGAATCGATTAAAGCAGAGCTCAGCTCCTGTGTAAGCTAATAAACGCCTGTGTGAAATGACAGATGTTTAAAGATAACAGATTTTGCTAATATAGAAAACAGGACTCCAATATGTAAAGCTAATTTATTTTTGTATCTTTTCTACTCTGTGCAGGACCACCACTACAACTTCCTGGATGTTTTTTTGAGCTGATTTTCTTCAGCTACTTTATAAATGGCTCAAAACCTCAGCCAGTAAGTGTCTTATCAGGAGATTTCTAAGTAATGTTTGAGTTTCAGAACATGGTCTATTTGATCTGGTTTTCTTTTTCCATATTTTTTAAACCTGATAAGACATGGCATTAATGAAGCTTGTCTTTCTTTCCAAAAGTTTAAGGGAGGTTTCTTGGAGCGCCTGCTTGCGCTCTTCAGCATGTGGGACGTGGACGTGTGGGAGCCTGCAGCAGAGCTGTACTTCACAGTGCTTATTGTAAGTGTTGAATATCTTCTGATGCCACGATCCACAAATTCTCAGGATTGTATCTTAAACTCAGTGACACTATGTTGGATGTGTGTGGAATTTGTCAATAGGATTACCTTACAGAGCTTGCTGAAGTACTCTTCACTCAGCCTCTGGAGCTCTACAGTGACCCAGCAGCCTTAGCCACCACAGTTCAGCGACTCCTCAAGCTGCACGTCCAGCTGATGATGGACATTTTGGAGGAACTCTGAGCAATGTCTTTCCCCTTACCCACTTCATCTTTTCTTCCTCTGTTTCATTTCATCTTCTTTTCTCTCACTTCTTTTTCCTACATTGCTCAGACTCCACACATAAGTATGAATTAATTTTATTTCTATTTTTGATCAACTTAATATTTAAAAAATCTCTTTTCTTTCCTACAGGTTTGTACAGTGAACCCCAGGACCTGAAGAAGGGCTTAACCTTAGCATTTAAGATCCCTCATCCCTTAATAATCATCCCTTATTAATCTATCCCTCTGTTTCTATCCCACTCCCCCTATTCCCATCAATAGCCTATAGATTGTAAATACATATATAGAATTGTTTAGAAATAAACTTATTTGTATACTTCTTATAGACTTTGCTTAAATAAATGTTTATATTTGTTCCTATTGCGGTCTCATTCTGATTATTTTTAGCCTTCAGTATATGTATAAAAGTTTCCTTTAAACACAACACAAACTGAATTTTTCACTCATATACAGATCATTTTTACAGAATTTCACAACCTTTAAATGGTTTACTAAAATGTGAAAAATAACAAATATATTATATATTTGTTATTATATTATATTCAGTGTTGGGGAAAGTTACTTTTAAAAGTAATGCGTTACAGTATTGTGTTACTCCCTAAAAACAAATTGCATTACTTAGTTATTTTTTATAAAAAGTAATGCGTTACGTTACTTTTGCAATATTTTTTCTTAAATTTGACCAGTAGACTCGTTCTCTTTTCATTTTATACACATAGAAACCTATATGTGTTACATTACAAAGTAAACTCACAGTCCAAGTTAATAAAGACATTAAAGAGTGCAATATAGTCTTCCTAAAGTCATTCTAAAATTAGATCAATCTGCAAATGTTTTCTTCAGGTCTGCCTCCATTTCTATATATGCCTTGTCCAAAAAGCTTGTAAAGGTTTTGTGATCGGAGAGCACGGCCCCTGTCCATTTCCCTGATTTTGCTGATGATATTACAAAATGTCGGCGCCTTCACAGTGAAGAGTGGCTGCATCTCCTCAACAATAAATGCAGCAACCAATTTATTGAGTTCAGTCAAACTAATTGTTTTACCTGGTGGTGAACTGAAATCTAGCTTTTGTTGTTCAGCAGTAGGCGGGGTATATTAATACTGACATACATGGTTTGTTTATGTAAACTAATGTTAAATAATATCATTTAAGGGGACCATAATGTAAAGCATTATTGATTGAGACATTTCCCATATGAGTAACATAGTTATTCTACCATAATTTAAATCACATCTAAGGCTGGGTTTGATTAGGAGTGGGATTATTAGATAGATGAATTCAGACCCTCGCTGTGAAACATCACCCCCTGGACACAGGTGGACACAGCGTCCCTCATTTATTCCAAGTGTAGGGTGGCTTGAGTTCAGAAACCATTAGTCAGGTGTGAGCATTAATCATACTGCAGAATTCCTCTTCACTAAACAGCTTACGAGACAGATACCCCCTGCTGAAGAAATCTGTTTGCTTCACTTTTGTTCAGTCAGAATTCTTCAGATCTGTATTTGGCATACATTTCTTAAACCTGTTGTATTTTGCTGACATTTTGGGTCGGAAATTAAATAACTTCATGCTTAAGGGCAGGGAATAAAAAAAAATATGATAAGGATAATTTAAGAGAAATAAAGGTACTTGTGCGCCGGAAGATCCCAGACCCAGATAAAATTATTTCCTCTTGAAATCCATCTGTTTTAGTCCAGTATTTTCCCAGACCACTGCAACTATTACTACATAATAAAACACCAGCTGCAAACAAGTGGAGTATATTTTACAGCACCTATCAGTAAAAGTTATTTTATAGTGGGTTGATTAGCCTCTCACTAATTTTGGTCACTGTTCAAAATCATGTTTTTTTTCTTGGGCTTATGACCCAGGAACAGGTTTGCAGAAAATTACATACTTGTTTAGCATGTCTAGAAAGCAGCCATAATTTTTTCTAATACCTAAACCAGTATAAACCAGCACTAACTGGCTTAAACCAGTATAAACCAGTACTAACCAGTATAAACCAGCACTAACTATAACTATAACTATCTTAAAATCTATCTATACCCTTTCATCAGATGAAAAGGGCAGAAATATGAGGTGTGTCTGGGTTTATTTGATGTCCAGAGAATGTGCTTTACCTACTGTTTCAATTACATGGACTGTGTTCCGACGGACTCTTTATAACTTTAGACCACTTTCGATGTTTTCATTTCATCTTCAGTCTGTTTCTTTTATTTTATTTCAGAAAAAAGGTAAAAGAAGACACCTGAAGTCAGCTATTAGAAGTTGTCCTATTGCCAGGATTGACCAGTGCTCCGTTTTCTGACCCGTGTGTGTGTTACTCTCTCCTGTGGCGGACTTCGACAACTGCACATAGTCTGAACACAAAAGGAGACAGCATTGCGATAAAGACTTTGCTGGATTGAACTGATAAAACACTTCCTACTCTTTTCAGACATGGTGGAGGACAATGTAACAACCCCACATGTGCACTTCAGAGCTGTTTTACATCCAGACTTCACTGGGGATGGCAATCAAGAATGCATGATTATATAGTGTCATGGCTGTGCAGACAAAAAATGTGGTTATAATGGAAGTCTATGGGGCAAAAACAGCCACCAACAGTAAATTAGGGAGAAAAAATGCAAAAAAATGCTGCAAAAAAAACCTAAAAATGCATCAGAGCTAATGTTGTTACTAATCTTTGACATGTCCAAGACTGTGATAAAAAGTAAAAAAATCTCCAGTCCACAATCACTTTATATATTGTTTTTTTTCCCAAATCAGTGACATCATTTATGAACTTGGCAATTAAAGAGTTAAAATCCTGGATGTTTTTGAACATTTAGTAGTTTTGATCAGAACTGAGGTTGATTAACAGATTTATGCAAACAAAAGTTGAAAAAAAATAAAATCATCTGATATATTTTTACAGCAGTTTATTTTAGTGCATGTTTTCATCCCCAAACATAACATTAGGGTAGTGAATTTGAACTATTTCTATTTTTTGCAGATATATGCAGAATTCTACAGAGTTACTCGAGTTGATCTCAGGCAGATCTTTCTTAGTTACTTGGACTCACTTGCACCACGATTGATCAAGCTCTATAGATCAAGAAGTGGAGCCTTGGGAGGAGAAATTCAAATACTCCTAGACAGACTTGATGAACGGGTAACAACATCAGTTTACTTCAAATTGTGAGGTTTTAAAAAACATGACTGCATACTACAAATGTTAGCTGTAGTAAAAGCCATTTACTTTGTCCATGTTTTTCCTGCTTCCTATTTGTGTTTTAGACCACTGCTATCCTGACACACAGGAAATCTGCAGCACTTTGTGGCCTTCCCTTGTTTCTGAGAGAAAAGGAGGACAATCTACTGAGAACGTATCTGGTAATATTTTTTATCTTATCCGTCATGTCTAACATGGCTGGCCTGTGGAGACGTTTGTGAGAATGCTATCCTTTCTCAAATTGCATTTTAAGGGCATTCAGAATGTGCTATTGGGAGTGTATAGACTACAACCCAAACGACTCGCCTTAAAACAAAAATGTAAGTGTATTAAATATTTTAATGATTAGTGAACATAAGAAACCAAAACGCTCTAAATTTTACAGCAGTTGACTGACAAATTTGGGTCGTCAGTAAAGTGCTGTAATATCTTAATGTTGCATAAAATGACACATAACCCAGCACACTTGCTCATTTGACTGATGTAGGATACAACTAAGCTGAAAGATAAGGGTCTTACTCAACCAATGCTGCTTGGAAGTGTGCTGGAATTTGAACACAACCTTCTGATCAAGCCTTCTGTCACTGAGCCATTACAACCATGCCAGAGCAACACCATAACTAGTTTGCATTGATTCAGCTATTTCTCCCACTGAATTAATGGCACTTAAAGATTCCAGTGAAGCAGTGCAAGCTAGCTGTAGTGATGGCTTTGAGTCTCTGATAAGAAGGTTGTGTGTTCAAGCCCCAGCACAAAACATAACTTCCTTGATTGTACCCTTGAGCAAGACACTTCTTCTTTTTCTTATTTTTGTCCTGTATTGATTTTGACCCATAGTTTGTTGTCTCTGTAGGACACAGTCCAGAAGGAAACCTGCACTAAGGGACTCAAAGTAGATATCCTCAGTTTTGTTGAAGATGTGGCAATAACCAACCCAAACACAAGAAGTATAGCTGTGGTGCTGGAAGAGAAAATTGTGCTTGATGATGTTGATGACCTGCCAAATGCATTTGCTTTACTTTTTGGTATCATTTATGCACTTAACATTGAGCACCTGAAGAAGTATACCTTCGAGGTGACCCAGACATTATTTCTGCACCTTGGCTCTCAGTGTACTGCAAGAGTGCAGTCATTGAAGAATAAGCTTCTGAAGCTGGATGTTTAATCTTGGCTGCTGTTTATAAAAAAGTTAACAGTTATCTATGCACTTTCATAGTTTTGTTATTGGAGCTGAGTTTGTTGGACTTGTTTGTTGAACTGTTCAAGCTGCAGCTGTGAAGCCATAGCAAAGTCATTTTTGGTCTTTTTCCATTGTTTTACCCAAATCTGATTACTTAGAAATATACAGAATACTTGCTGACTCAAAAGGTTCAGACTGTAGTTTCATGGCCATAGCAGTGAATCCAGAAAAAGTCGTCGTTGTATATTTCTCAATATTTCATCTAGTTGTGTTTTGTATTCAGTGATTATTTGTTCTTTTTGTTTGTTTTGGTCTCAAAATCTCTAATACTGCTTTTTTCACTCCTTGGACTCAGATTGTTTATGTACCATTGTTTAATTCAGGCTTACTCTTTTATAATTGGTGCAAAATTTTATATCGTTTTTTTATTCCTATTTGCAAACTTTCTTTCATGTTTGTATCGATTTATTGCATTATAATTGATATTTTATTGAAGATAAATGATATTAATATTGAAAAGAGAGCTTTTTGTAAAATGTATATTCAGTACCATGAATAATGTCTGGATTTTTGGTTGTGGTCATTTGTTTCTGTTTACTGGAGAGTTATTGAGACTCAATGCCTTGGTTTTATTAAATGTTATTCAATAAATAATAGCATTTATTCAAGTTGGATTGATTCATATTTTGTCTTGGAAAAGTCTCTAAATATCTGTTCATTCTTAAACTCTTCCAGTAATCAGTTCTGCTGTTTGTAACACCTCAGCTTATGGACAGACTGAGATGCAGACAGATACCATAAGCACAGACACAGCTCTTATTTTATATGCCACCATTTGCTCTTTAAAGACTTGTCTCATTTGTTTTAAAATGGATTTGAATGGGCTTGAACACGCGTATGAAAACAAACAAAACTTTACACGTCTCATTACTTCTTTGGAACATTTATTAATAAACTTGAACAAGCATCGGCTCTGTACATCCGACATTAACACTATAAACGTTTTACATAGAGTGCATTGTATAACGTAATGACATCACACCCAAATGAACCGTAATACATTCAATAAAACAAGAGTAGTTCGGCTGATGCCGTAATCTAACGAGTAAGAGTGCAATACTTAACACCCACACTTGCTCTTAGCTTATTAAGTTACCTGAAAACAAAATAACAAATAAGGCTTCTCTTTCACATAAATGATGTAAACATAAACCTTTTACTCTTTTAAGTACCAAACATGTCTCGAGCAAACCTCTTTAACTTTAGCTTAGTGGCTGGCTTTGTCATAATGTCAGCAACCATTTGCTCTGTAGGTATTCCAAGATTACCTTGCCATCATTCACAGTTTCCTTTATAAAGTGCTACTTGATGTCAATGTGCTTGCACCTTTGCCTGTAAACTGGGTTTCTGGCTATTGCTATTGTACCTTGGTTGTCTTCATACACTTTTGTTTGTGCGTATTGGTATGTATCCATACCTTTGAGTAGCTGCTCTAAGTAGATACATTCCTGAATGGCTGATGATAAGGACATGTATTCTGCTTCGCAAGTAGATAATGCTACTGTTGGCTGTTTTCTGGTTTTCCATGAGATCAGAGTAGTAGAGTAGTAGAGGTCACAGTATTTATTTCCACAATGAAATATTGAAATTTGGAGATTTTAGAGACTCAATGGTGAGGGACAAAATAGTCTGTGGGATTCCTGATAATGGTCTCAGGGAAAGACTGTTATGTGAACCAGCTCTGACACTGGAGAAATCAGTCAATATGTGTAGACCTGCTGAAATAACTTGTGCACAAGCCAAGGAACTACATAGAGAAGATGCTGCAGTGCAGGCCATTAAAAAAGAGGAGCAAAACACATTTTGCAAAGCAAAAGCAGCAAAGAATGAAAATCCCAAAGAGTAAGTGTTGAAGATGTGGAGGCAAAATATGCAACAATAATGTCTCTCCTGCGATGTCTTGCAGACCAAGATGACCTGTTAGACCTCCTTCAAATTCACAAGTCTTACTTAGTGTGTGCAGTTTCGCAAGGTACTGGTCAAAACTCACTCCTTGTGTCTGGTCAGCAGAGAAAAACTTCTCAAAAGTGACATTCTTACTTGGCACGAAGTATTATGGAACATGTGCCACACACAAGACCTGAAATAATTGTTTGGTCTAAAAACCACACACCTGGCAACACACAAACATCATCTGACATTCACTGAATTGAACTAGATGACTGTTCCTGAGAAAATTCAGCAACTTATTATTTCAATCAATTTACGCACTAGGCTTTCTCACAACAAATCAATCTCACTGTTGGATATGTAATCTAATGATGATGAGGTAGTTCTAGGTTTCGCCTTGTTTTATATAAGCTGTATCCGATACTGCCATCCTGTGGTGAGATTGAGAATTGACCTAATACAGGAGACTTACTATCAGGTACCACAGAGTATAGAAGTAATGCATTAAGTCTCTTTATATACTTTCACAAGAAGACCAGCCTGTAACCACTTAATGAAATAAAAATAATAAATGAATTAAATGACTTGAATGAAATTTGTTTTTATACTTGGACTTCTTGATATAATAAATAGCTTTTCTTTTCTTTTCTTTTCTTTTCTTTTCTTTTCTAAACACTTCAGTTTCAGACATCTGAATCAGTGTTTATAAGTTAGGTCTGGTGATTAATTTCAGCTCCAAGAAGAGATTCAGGGTCTAAGGTGATCTGTTATAAATAAGGTATCAGCTTTCATATAAGCATTTCTTTAATGTTAACTAATGCAGTAAATAAAGTAAGTTAACAGGGCCTTAATGTAAAGTGTTATCACAGCATGTTTATATGGTTTATTACTCACATAAATAATTGTAATGTGATAAATGTATTGATTATGTCCACTGAAAAAAATCAGCTGAATCAGAATAAACCTAAGCTTTTAAACTTTATTTGTAGAAAACATTGTTTTCCTTCTAGGATTAAGCTCTTATTAATTCTCAATATTCTTAAATGGAGGCTTGTGCTCTAGTCATCTCTTAATTTTGGGCAAACAAAATTTGCATTAGTCCACCCTCACAGGTTTTTTTTTTTTTTTTTTAACATTTCACAGGCTGAAAGACTGAATTTGTCAAATGTCAGATTCATTCAATCACCGCAAAACAAAAGACTTGAAGAAACCAACTCGGGTAAAACAACAAATCTACGCATGGAGTCCAAAATTCTGTGACCACATTAATAATCCGGGATTTTTCTTCAACTGCATTTTTTCCTATTTAAAATATAGAAAGTAAACAATAGTTCATTTAAGATTCTGTACTCTTTCTAGGTGTCTATTTAAAGGTCAGATTTTCCTCATGTCTGATCTTTTTTACTGAAGCATGTGTTCAAGTGACACACTGATGCATTTGATCTAAAATGGCTTGTAAGGTTTTACATAAACTTGTGGTGTCCATGCAGCTCAAATGCACACACTCATTTAAAGCAAAAAAGGCAACATGCTAAATGCTAGAAGCTCAGAAAGGCATCTTGCATAAATTTCAAAGATTTTACTTCAAGTTGTTGTCAAATAATATAATCTGTAAAACAAATTAATGTATTAAATTAGAAAAAAATGCCAGAAAGTAGCATTTTTATTAGTGGTCTCAGACATTTGGACCCCACTATATATTTTATTATGGCCTTAGCAAGGCTATAAAGTGTCCAGCTTTTATATATTTCTTTTCTGTTTTGTACATTCCTTATTTTGAAGGCTAGTGTATTAATTTAAGTGTGTTCATTTATGACAGAAATGGCCTCAATGTGTCTTAAAATGTCCTTGTTTTGTCTGTGCAGGCAACATTTATAACTGATTCCAGGTGTTTTGAGGAAATGCATCTCAAGCTCTGACATACTGCTGTGGCTGAAATTGATTTTTAAGACACTAATGTACATGGAAGTTGCTGGACAAAGCTCAGTCTGATGGTGTGCTTTTAGATCATTTGTGGCATATCTTGCTTCTTGTCATAGATAAATGTGATCTGTCTGAAAATGGAAAAATGGTGTTGGCAGTAGGACTAAAAGGGACCTGGAAGCAAACATTTTGATCAGTGGAGTTAATAAAGCTTATCTAACAGTTAGAACAGCTGTCCTGTGTTGTAATTATTTTATTGTTCATATTCTTCTTATTAACATGAGTTAATCATAATGGACTTTATACTGGACAATGGCAGCACACAGAGCGCTTACTCTAAATAAATGATGTTTATTATTATTTTTGTGGGAAATGGTGATGGAGTTCTAACTGAAAGACTACAAACTAAAATATATCATCCTATCATCACATACTCTCCCATCCAGCATGTCTAGACAAACATGCGTACACATGCACACGTGCACACAATCTTGGTATTTCCAATGACCTTCGTATTGGTGTAGATATTTAATGGAACATGCCATTTCAGAGGCTTGTACCAATCACTGGAGTTCCATAAAGCTCAGTCTTTACAATATGAATAGGTAAAAATCATCTTCTGTTGTGACCTAAATCTTTATAAACTACTGTGTTGAGACAGTGTGTAGAATTCATGCACTTGTCAGCCGTAAGAGTGTTTTATATTCTGACTCACATGTCAACAGAAACAGAAGCTGAATAGATTCTGGATGAAGCCTTAAAAAATAATCAGACATGATCTTCCATGAGAGCATTCTCTGGACATCAAATAAACCCAATAAATAGTAAAATACTAATAAAATAATAAAGTAGTAATAAAATAAAGGACAAATAATATGAAACGCGGAAAACATGCTGATTTATTTTGTTAGTTCAGATTCATTCTGGTTTAAATGTTTTATCATTATTTACAGTAACTTTAGGAGATAAAACTCATTCATAATGGTTAATAAAGGTGTCATGAAGACGCTGTGATTTCTATTTCACCAGCAGAGGGCGCGCTGAGACTGTCAAATATTCCCTAACAAGAACATGAAACATCTCAATGGCGCCATCTAGAGGGAATCGTGCAGAAAATTATTTCTGTATCTTTGAGAATTTTTTAAAAGCATCAAATTTTTTTGGTAAACGGAAATGAAATACGTTGTGGAAGTGCAATTTTCATACGTTTTCATTAAGATTAAAATGGATTAGAATATAGGTCATATCTGTATATATGATTATATCTACATATATGATACAGTATAAACAACTCAATTCAATTCAGTTCAAAGTGTTTATTGTCTTGTGCACAGTGAGGAAAACAAGTTTCCCTGTACAATGAAATTCTTTCTTTGCTTTTCACAGTTAATGCCAAGACAAGTCACACACACAAAAATATAACTCAGTGTTCTAGTATTCAGTAGCATATGGTGAGATGCTGTTGTTTAACTGTTTAATTGTTTCATCTCAGTACACACACACACACACACACACACACTCTCTCTCTCTCTCTCTCTCTCTCTCTGACAGCATTTCACACAGTAACATGACTGTTGTTTTAGAAAAATACTGATATGTAATACAGCAATACTCTACTCTTTTTACTGTGTAATTATATGAGAAACAAATGAGAAATGTTTATGATGTGTTATAAAAAAAGACACTTGAGACACGTGTGTAATGAACCAAAAAATAATGTATTAACTTTTTACAAGCAATGACAAACTGTACACTTATTACAGATATTAATATTTTATATAATATTTTAACATTTTATACCACAACACATTTGTAAAATTTAATTGTAAAAGTCTTAAAAATGTAATATTTACATATTTACAACAATACAATTATATTTATTTATTTATTAATATAAATTACGATAATACACAACATAAATAAACAACATTAATATTATAAAAATCCTATATATTTAATACAAATTAAATGCAAATGCAAAAAAAAAACAAGACTCACATATTTAACTAGATGCCATAACTACTTTAATCATACCACAATTATATCATTAAAATGATTTACATTTAGAGATTATGCTAGAGATGGTGGTAAGAATCCTCTGGATGCCTGCGCAATCACACCGAGATTCATAAAGTGACCGAATGATGTAGCTATGAACTATGGGCTATGAGCTCATAAGAGGTGTTCTTAAAAAAAACTACAGAAGAGGCCTGAGCATGAACACTGGGCTCTTGGGTAATGCAATTTGTTACTTTTTTAGGGAGTAACACAATATTGTAACGCATTACTTTTAAAAGTAACTTTCCCCAACACTGAATATAATATAATAACAAATATATAATATATTTGTTATTTTTCACATTTTAGTAAACCATTTAAAGGTTGTGAAATTCTGTAAAAATGATCTGTATATGAGTGAAAAATTCAGTTTGTGTTGCGTTTAAAGGAAACTTTTATACATATACTGATGGCTAAAAATAATCAGAATGAGACCGCAATAGGAACAAATATAAACATTTATTTAAGCAAAGTCTATAAGAAGTATACAAATAAGTTTATTTCTAAACAATTCTATACATGTATTTACAATCTATAGGCTATTGATGGGAATAGGGGCAGTGGGATAGGAACAGAGGGATAGATTAATAAGGGATGATTATTAAGGGATGAGGGATCTTAAATGCTAAGGTTAAGCCTTCTTCAGGTCCTGGGGTTCACTGTACAAACCTGTAGGAAAGAAAAGAGATTTTTTAAATATTAAGTTGATCAAAAATAGAAATAAAATGATTTCATACTTACGTGTGGAGCCTGAGCAATGTAGGAAAAAGAAGTGAGAGAAAAGAAGATGAAATGAAACAGAGGAAGAAAAGATGAAGTGGGTAAGGGGAAAGACATTGCTCAGAGCTCCTCCAAAATGTCCATCATCAGCTGGACGTGCAGCTTGAGGAGTCGCTGAACTGTGGTGGCTAAGGCTGCTGGGTCACTGTAGAGCTCCAGAGGCTGAGTGAAGAGTACTTCAGCAAGCTCTGTAAGGTAATCCTATTGACAAATTCCACACACATCCAACATAGTGTCACTGAGTTTAAGATACAATCCTGAGAATTTGTGGATCGTGGCATCAGAAGATATTCAACACTTACAATAAGCACTGTGAAGTACAGCTCTGCTGCAGGCTCCCACACGTCCACGTCCCACATGCTGAAGAGCACAAGCAGGCGCTCCAAGAAACCTCCCTTAAACTTTTGGAAAGAAAGACAAGCTTCATTAATGCCATGTCTTATCAGGTTTAAAAAATATGGAAAAAGAAAACCAGATCAAATAGACCATGTTCTGAAACTCAAACATTACTTAGAAATCTCCTGATAAGACACTTACTGGCTGAGGTTTTGAGCCATTTATAAAGTAGCTGAAGAAAATCAGCTCAAAAAAACATCCAGGAAGTTGTAGTGGTGGTCCTGCACAGAGTAGAAAAGATACAAAAATAAATTAGCTTTACATATTGGAGTCCTGTTTTCTATATTAGCAAAATCTGTTATCTTTAAACATCTGTCATTTCACACAGGCGTTTATTAGCTTACACAGGAGCTGAGCTCTGCTTTAATCGATTCCTGATTGGAAGGCGTCCTCAGGAATCGAATCAGGGTCTCGTAGGCCAACTGCACACCAACTGCATCCTGTTAAAGCAAACGAAAAAATCTCTGTAACTCACTTTGGCTATGGCTGAGAAACTGAAATTATTTCCATCACAAAAATGATACAGTCTTTCATCATTCTGAAGTCACCTGGTTGTTAGCTGCTGCCAGTCGCATGACGATCTTCTTTCCAGCCATGAACAAGAAGTTCTGCTTGTGGATGCTGGCAAGCAGAGTCTGAATATAAGACAGCACACAATATAAAAGTTAAAGCAGAGTGGACTTTACCTGCGCAGTAACAGCAGCTGAATAAAGGTTTTACTCACAGCAAACGCCTCACGAAGCGCGGGCACCTTCAGGCCGATTTCAGTCACCCCTCTGTCTGAAAGATGGCAGCTAAGAAACAAGAGATGTAAATGTTTAGTGTATATTAAACATACAATACACTGTTACATCATTAAAGAGTGAAGAGGATCGTACCAAATAAAGGGCACCTCCAACTCCTCTGGGTTAAGGCGCTCCTCACTCTCCTGCAAGCCAAATCATTAAATCATTAAAACTCACACAGTAAATTTTACAGTATCCGAATCAGGGGAATAGCAGCATATGTAGATACACATCAGGTCTGAAAGTCTGAATTACCTCACAGTCGTTGTGATCATAGTCCCAAGTGGAGGTGAACATCTGTCCATCTTCAGCCACATACAGCAAAGTGCAGGTTACCGTTGTAATGGTTTGCTGTTGAATAAAAAAAATATCCACACTGAAGACAAATAAAAGCACAACTGACAAAATTCTAAAAGTTACTAACTACAAGATACACTTCATGACAGTGCAATAAATTTACCACAAAATAATGTGGCACGACGAATGATGTCTCCATTCGGTTACAGGAGATGAACTCTGTAACCCTCCCAGATTCAGCCTTAAGAGAACAAATTAAAGTGAACACAATTAGTCACTGCAATTAACAAAAGTTTTGTGATGCCACAACGAATAATCCCTTACCTGTATGCCAGTGAAACAGTTCTCTATGGAGGACTCATAAGGGAATCCCTGCAAATGACAAAAAGCTGAAACTCAAGATCTATTTCACAAACGTGAGCGTCTAATAATCATCAAGGTCAATTCTCTTCCTCAGAGTAATTAAGTCTGTGATTACCATGTGATTCAAGCTGCTCGTCTTGGTGGATTTAAACCAACAAAGACGGCTCTGTGGGCCCCTTATCATCCCCAGGAAGTATGTTTTCATTTCCACTGACTGAAAATAGAGAAACAAAACTAAACATTACAACTTGTAAAGACGGGTGTTTGTGTGTTTGTATCTCAGCTGCTGCACTGTAGAATACCTTGAACTGGGAGATGGAGGCCTGTGCAGAGAGGAACTGAATATTACACCAAGCGCTGATCAGATCACCAGCATCGAGCGGCTGTGAAAAGTAGAGCATGAAGATCATAAGTGCTTCTGATCACAGCAGTTTCATACTAATATTCTGTCACTTAGAAATAAACAGAAAAACAGGTGAAGGGTCTTGAGGTTGTTCTGTGGGCAGCAGCTGGATGTTCGGCTCAACAAACTTAAAACACACAAACACAATTAGTCACTGCAGTTCATAACATTTTGTGATGCCACAATGAATAATCCCTTACCTGAATGCCAGTGAAACTCTCCTTATCACTGGTATAATAAGGGAATCCCTGTAAAAGACAATTAGATGAAACTCAAGATCTACAACCACATTTCACAAAAGTGCTCTTCTAAAAATCATGTCAGTTCAAAAATGTCCATTCTCTTCATCAGAGTAATAAAGACTGTGATTACCTCGCGAGTCAAGCAGTGTGTCTCTGCGCTTTCAAACCAGCAGAGCCGACTCTCTGGACCCCTCATCATTCCAATCATGTCTCTGCTTATGTCCACTGGCCAGAAATAGAGAAACAAAACTTAACATTAGATCTTGTAAAGAAGGATGTTTGTGTGTTTGTATCTCAGTTACAGCAGTGTAGAATACCTGGGAGAGGGAGGAGACTACAGACACACACTGAACATCACGGCAGGCACTGTCCGGCTCATCAGCATCGAGCGGCTGTGAAATGTAGAGCATGAAGATCATAAGTGCTTCTTATCATATCAGATTTATACTAACATTCTTTACAGTAAAAACAACCTTGTAAAATCCATTGATTGGCTTTAGGAAATAAATGAAGGATTTTCTTACCAGAATGACAGCTGAAGGTTCTTCGTGTGGTTCGGTGGGCAGCAGCTGCAGGATTGGCTCAATGACCTTAACACACACACACAAACAAACACACACACACACACTTAGAAAAAAGTGGCCTGTAGGTTTTAAATGAAGTTAAAATATTACTATTTAACTGACACATACCTGGAGGACAGAGGGAGTATCTGCTGATTCCTCCAGCACATCCACAGGCTCTGCAATAGATTATTTTTCTGTGACTCAGAATTATGACTCTTCAATTACACAATATCAAACTTTCCTATTAATGCATAAAAGTTAATAAAGCAGTGAGTTTGATAATTAGTTAACTTGTGAAGAAACAGAAAAATTGTAGCAGTCAGATTGTGTAAATTCACTGTACATGTGACCTGATTAAACTCTCTAAAACCTCCTGCCCCTGTCCACCACCCAAATCTATAAAAAATATTATACTGTATAATTATTAAAACCTTTATACCCACTATGATATTGTGGAAATGAAACGATTAGTGAAGTTCTCTAGGTAGATACCATACACTGCTCAGCCATAACATTATGACCACCTGCCTAATATGCTGTTGGTCCCCTTTTTGCTGCCAAAACAGCCCTGACTATCAAGGCATGGACTCCACTAGATCCCTGAAGGTGTGCTGTGGTATCTGGCACCAAGATGTTAGCAGCAGATCCTTTAAGTCCTGGAAGTTGCGAGGTGGGGCCTCCATGGATTGGACTTGGTTGTCCAGCACATCCCACAGATGCTCGACTGGATTGAGATCTGGGGAATTTGGAAGCCAAGTCAACACCTCATTCTCATTGTTGTGGTCATCAAACCATTCCTGATCCATTTTTGCTTTGGGGCACGGTGCATCATCCTGCTGAAAGAGGCCACAGACATCAGGAAATACCGTTACCATGAAAGGGTGTAGATGGCCTGCAACAATGCTTAGGTAGGTGGTTCATGTCAAAGCAACATCCATATGGATGGCAGGACCAAAAGGTTTCCCAGCAAAACATTGCCCAAAGCATGACACTGCCTCCGCCAGCTTGCCCTCTTCCCATAGTGCATCCTGGTGCCATGTGCACACACACCCGTCCATCCACGCCATGTTAAAGAAAACTTGATTTATCAGACCAGGTCACCTTCTTCCATTGCTTCGTGGTCCAGTTCTGATGCTCACGTGCCCATTGTTGGTGCTTTCAGTGGTGCACAGGGGTCAACATGGGCGCCCTGACTATGCAGTCCCATAAGTAACAAACCGTGATTTACTGTGTATTCGGACACCTTTCTATCAGAACCAGCATTAAATTCTTCAGCAATTTGGGCAACAGTAGCTCGTCTTGTGGATCGGACCACATGGGCCAGCCTTCACTCTCCACGTGCATCAGTGAGCCTTGGCCGCCCATGACCCTGTCACCGGTTCACCACCGTTCCTGCTTTGGACCACGTTTGATAGATACTGACCACTGCAGACCGGGAACATCCCACAAGAGCTGCAGTTTTGGAGATGCTCTGATCCAGTCGTGCAGCCATCACCATTTGTCAAACTCGCTCAAATCCTTACACTTTCCCATTTTTCCTGCTTTTAACACATCAACTATGAGGACAAAATGTTCACCTGCTGTCTAATATATCCCACACACTAACAGGTGCCATGATGAGGAGATCATCAGTCTTATTCACTTCACCTGTCGGTGGTCATAATGTTATGGCTGATCGGTGTACATCTGTAACCATGCCCTTTAGCGCGAGAGCTGATTAATCAGTAGTCTAAGTATGATTTAGTATAAAACCAGTAGTCAAGGTTGTTAAAAGTGACTTTTTAATGGGGATGAGTATTATATTGTGGAAATAAATGAAATTCTCGTTGGTCAAGCTCATCAACTCGTTCAGGATTTTAGTGTGTAATGTAAAACAACAGCCAAGTTCACTAGCAGCTTAACTAACATTAGGCTAAACATTATATTTATATTATATTTACCGATAAAATGTGTACAAATTACAACAAATAGACATGTAGATATAATTAGTCCAACTATTACAGTGTAATTTAAAACGGTAAAAATCGGCTAAAGTCCGCTAGCGCGCTAGCTAGCGGATCACAAGGCTAATCATGATTTAGTGTAAAACCAGTAGTCAGGGTTGTTAAAAGTGACCTACTAACAGGGTCAATATTTCATTGCGGAAATAAAATAAATTCTTGACCAAGCTTAAGGATTTTATTGTGTCATTTAAACCAGTAGCCGAGTTCGCTAGCACGATAATTAGCATGATGCTAACTGTGTAAATGAAATGATTAGCGAAGTTCTCTAGGTAGATAACATACATCTGTAACTAAGTCCTTTAGACCTGACTAAATCACTAGTCTAGTCATGATTTAGTGTAAAACCAGTACTCAGGGGTGTGAAAAGTCACCTTTTAAATGGGTAAATATTATATTATGGAAATAAACTAAATTCTCGTTACCCGAGCTCATCAACTCGGTTCAGGATTTTAGTGTGTAATTTAAAGCAGCAGCATGTTCACTAACAGGTGAACTATTATTAGGAGAAATATCATATTCACATTAATATAACCAATAAAGTGTTAAATAATTACAACAAATATACAAGTTCTCTCGGTAGATATGATTAGTCCAAATATTACACTGTCATTGAAATCACTAAAAATCGGCTAAAGTCCGTTAGCGCGCTAGCTGCTGAATCACAAAGCTAAGCACGATTTATTTTATTAAAACCAGGAGAAGGGGTTGTTAAGAATGGACTTCTAATGGGGTAAATATTTCATTGTGGAAATAAAATAAATTCTTAAACCGAGCTTAATGATTTTATTGTGTAGTTTAAACCAGTAGCCAGGTTCGCTAGCACGGTAACTAGCATTAGGCTAATTCACGGCAAGATGAGGTGTCTTGTGTGCTACATAACATTAGACTGTAACACTGTCACTTTAACATGATTTATTGTAGAAACAGTGTGGCATTAAAGGATAAAGATCATCCTACCTTGAGGACACTGAGTGTGTTCAGCAGGAGCAAATTATAAAATGTAAAATATATAATTTGTAAATGCATTTTTTACGGACTTCACTTCCTGGTTTCCGTACAGTTCGGTTTTTCTCGGAGGTTTTCGGTAGATGCCGTAAACAGGAGTTTTTTTTTTTTTTTTAAGGTCGTATCGTCTTTAAACTGGTCCTACAGCTTGAATTCTAACTGTACAGCTACATGCTGCCTTAAACTTCAGCTATGCTTCACTCCCTGGGCTTCCCGGACATTTCAGCTTATTATTATGATTATTATTATTATTTATTCATTATTGAATTTTGTTACTAGTTAGTGCTGGTTTATACTAGTTAGTGCTGGTTTATACTAGTTAGTGCTGGTTTATACTGGTTTATACTAGTTAGTGCTGGTTTATACTAGTTAGTGCTGTTTTATACTAGTTAGTGTTGGTTTATACTGGTTCTGAAGGTCGCAAGATTTGGATTATCTTTTGGCATTTTTGCTACACCCCTGTTTCGGATTTCTCTGTACTCCACTACTGGATTTGACTCCTACACCGACTCTACAGCGCAGCGATGATGAACTTCGGGGGAGGAGCCGAGCCTCAGCACCCGGATGTGGATCCCGAGCCCGGATGGAGCGGACTGTACGACCCCTGGAACGGTGAGTTACTGAGTTTCCTCTTTTTCACTTAAGTATAAAGTCTTTTAAACACCGCGTTATTACAAAAAACCGCTATCAGGAATATCGTTTTATATGATTAGATGGTTTTGAGAAATTCTGTTCGGCTAATCTTTATTCGGCTAATCGCTTTACGTACCCGATCAGTATGCTAAAGCTAGCGGACAAAATGGCAGACTCCAGTGAAACGAGCAGGGAAGAAGAAAACAGTGTTGATGTTTTCAGATATGTTAACATCAGCTTTTCATAAAAGTCCCAATGTTTACTTAACGTTTGTTAAAGTTTACTAAGTCAAGCCGAGGAGTATTAGCAAAGATTAGCTAGACGGCTAGTTAGCATGTAGCTAAGTAATTGTTTTTCAGTGTTTATGGTTTTTTTTTTGATGGAGTGAATAGAATAAGTTAAAATACTTACAATAACATGAAGTAACTTATTATTTTAAGGATTTTTCATTGTCCGTGTTTGTCGAGTTGTTAAAGCGGAGAGAGAAAGGGGCTGTGAGGAAAGGCAGCTAGCTGAACAAAACCAATCGGTACAAATAAATGGAGCTAGTGTGGCAATGTAGAGTGCAGCTTAGGCAAAAATATCAAGCTGTTTGTTTCAATTCTGTTCAGCAAGGTTTTGTTTCTAGCTGTCGTGAATAAAATAGTTAGGAGTAGTGTAATTTACGATAAAGGGCGAATTTTTGAGAGGAGACACAATTGGACTCAAAGGGGATGTGAACCACTGGAGTAAGAAAGTGCTAAAGTAATAGACTGTAATAGAAATGTATTTTAATCTGCATTTTTTGGGGGAAGATATTTTTAAGCATTGAAATAAGTGCACAGTGTGACTAACAGTGAAGCCGTGATACTGGAAGAGCCCTGTATAACACCTATAAATGCAGCTAAAATGTAAATACTGAGTTTTTAATGCAGTGTTATAGGAAGATTACAGTAATATAACTTGTGTAAATACTTCTTGTTTTGATAGTGAGGCTTTCCTGCTGTATAAAACATACACAGTGCTATTAAAATAAAACCCCATCCCCTTTGAGGAGGCCACCACCTTCAGGGAGTCCACAGCCTTCAACAGTTCCTTTGCCCCAGCCTTATTTCAATATCGACATCCACAGCATTGTGGCTGGTATGTACTATGCTCCTGCCACAATGATAACTCCTGTCCCACGCCAGGGCATAAGGAGGAGGTGGGACGAAGAGGATGGCAATCAAGAAGCCCCTCTGAGTAGACGGCAGCGTGTGGATCCTGATGGGGAGGTGGAGTTCATCAGGATGCCTGGACTTGAGGATTTAGAGAGTTTAATCAGTCACATGTACAGTGAATTTACACAAGCTACTAATGCTACAATTAGTCTGTTTCTTCACAAATTAACTAGCTAACTAACTCACAGGTTTATTAACTTTTAAGCATTAGAAAGAAAGGAGAGAAAAATTTACAAGGTCTCTCTCTCTCTCTCTCTACTACCTTATAAATTTGGCCATTTTAATGTTTTACATTTAACAGAAAATATTAGTTGTAATTAAACTTACATGAAACTAATTTATTGGAGAAGCTGTGGATTTGCTGGGAGAATCGTCAGATACTCCCTCAGTCCTCCAGGTATGTGTCAGTAAAATATTTTAACTACATTTGAAACGTGTAGGCTGCTTTTGTCTAAGTGTGTGTGTGTGTGTGTGTGTGTGTGTGTGTGTGTCTGTGTGTGTGTGTGTGTGTCTGTGTGTGTCTGTGTGTGTCTGTGTGTGTGTGTGTGTGTCTTAAGGTTGTTGAGCCAATCCTGCTGCAGCTAACCACAGAAACTCACTCCACATCTTCAGCTGTTGTTCTGGTAACCAAACCTGTCATTTATTTACTAAATCTGATCTCTGGATTTTCCAAGTGACAGAATGTTTGAAAGTGTTAGTGTGAACCTGCTATGATAAAAAACACTGATGATCCTCATCTTCTACTTTTCACAGCCCCTCAGTGCTGGTGAGCTGAACAGCACCTGCTGTAATGTTGAGTACAACACTGCAGACTCCTCCAACTCCCAGTCTGGGGTATTGTACAGTGCTGCAGCTGAGATACAAACACACACACATCCTTCTTTACAAGTTCTAATGTTTAGTTTGGTTTCTTTATTTCTAGCAAGTGGACCTTAGGAGAGACATCCTCAGGTTGTTAAGGGGTCCAGAGAGTCAGCTCTGCTGGCTTGAAACTGCACACTGCTGGACTCTCGAGGTAATCACGCTATTTATTACTCTCATGAAGAGATTCCACTTTAACGATTATTAAAAGAGAACTTAAATGAAATGCGGTTGTAGATCTTGAGTTTCATCTAATTGTCGTTTGCAGGGATTCCCTTTTCATAACAACTGTGAGGACAGTTGTGTTAATTGCAGTTATTAATTGTGTTTGTGTGTTTTAAGGTCGTTGAGCCAAACCTACAGCTGTTGCCAAACGAACATGTCCAGGAATCTTCACCCGTCCTTCTGGTACTAAAGCTGATCACTGTATTTCACAGGGTTGTTTTGACTGTAAAGAAAGTGAGAGAATGTTACTTGTGTTATTATAAAATGAGTGTGTTCAGCAGGAGCAAATTATAAAATATAAAATATATAATTTGTAAATGCATTTTTTACGGACTTCACTTCCTGGTTTCCGTACAGTTTGGTTTTTCTCGGAGGTTTTCGGTAGATGCCGTAAACAGGAGTTTTTTTTTTTTAAGGTCGTATCGTCATTAAATTGGTCCTACAGCTTGAATTCTAACTGTACAGCTACATGCTGCCTTAAACTTCAGCAACTTCCTGTCTGGGGTATTGTACAGTGCTGCAGCTGAGATACAAACACACACACATCCTTCTTCACAAGTTCTAATGTTTAGTTTGGTTTCTCTATTTCTAGGCAGTGGACGTTAAGGGATACTTCCTCGGGATGATAAGGGGTCCTGAGAGTGGTTTTTGCTGGTTTAAAACCACCAAGACGCGCTACTTCGACCAGCTGGTAATCACCATCTTTGTTACTCTGATGAAGAGAATTGATATTAATGATTATTAGATGAACACTTTTGAGAAGTAGATCTTGAGTTTCAGCTAATTGTCATTTGCAGGGATTCCCTTATCAGACCACCATCGAGGACCATTTCACTGCCATACAGGTGAGGGATTATCTGTTGTGGCGTCACAAAACTTTTGTTAGTTGCAGTGACTAATTGTGTTCACTTCAAATTGTTCTCTTAAGGCTGAATATGGGAAGGTTACAGAGCTCCTTTCCTGTAACCGGGTGGAAACCATCATGGAGCCACTTGAGGATTATGTGGTAAATTTATTGCAATGTCATGAAGTCTTTATTGTAGATAGTAACTCTTGGAATTTTGTACACATATGGGTCTGCAGTGTTTTTATATATTTTTTTAATTTAACAGCAAACCTTTAAAAAGGTGTCCTGCACGTTCCTGCATGTGGCTAAAGATGGTCAGGTGAACACCTCCACCTGGGAGCAGGAGCAGGTTGACTCTCCCCACAGTGATTCAGAGGAACAGTACGACTCTGAGGTAATTCTGTGTTTCAGACCTGATGTGTATCTACAGATGCTGCTATTCCCCTGAATGGGAGGCTGTAACATTTACTGTGTGAGTTTTAATGATTTATTGCTAATGTGTCTTGCAGGAGAGTGAGGAGAGCCTTAGCCAAGAGGAGATGGAGGTGCCCTTTACTTGGTACGCTTCTCTTCACAGTTTAATGGTATAAAGGTGTAATGTATGTTTAATACACTAAGCATGTAAATCTTTTGTTTCTTAGGGACCATCTTACAGAGAGAGGGGTAACTGATATCGGCCTGAAGCTGCATGCTCTCCGTGAGGCGTTCGCTGTGAGTAAAACCTTTGTTTAGCTGCTGTTTTTGCTCAGGGGAAGTTCACTCTGCTTTAGCTTATATTATGTGCTGTCTTATATTCAGGGTTTAAAATGAGTTTCCACGTTAAAAAAACTGAAGCCAAAGTGATTATTTTGTTTGTTTGCTTTAACAGGATGCAGGTCGTGTACAGCTGGCCTACGAGGCTCTGATTCGTTTCCTGAAGACTCCTTCTTATCAGGACTGGATTGCAGCAGAGCTCTCCGGGTCCTATGTAAGCTTATAAATGCTTGTGTAACATGACAAATGTTTAAATCTAAAAGATTTTGATGTGATAGAAAACAGGACTCCATTATGTAAAGCTAATTTCTTCTTGTAACTTTTCTCTTCTGTGCAGGTCTACCACTACAACTTCGTGGACATCTTTTTCGAGCTGCTTCTATTCGGCTATTTTACAAACAGCTCAATACCTGAGACAGTAAGAGTCTTATCAGGAGATTTAAAAGCCATGCTTGAATGTAGTTTCAGAACATGGTTTATTTTATCTCATTTTATTTTTCCATGTTGTTAACCCTGATATGACATGATATTAATGGAGCTTGTCGTCTTTCTTTCCTAAAGCTTAAGGGAGGATTCTTGGAGCGCCTGTTTGCGCTCATCAGCATGTGGGAGGTAGACGTGTGGAAGCCTGCAGCAAGGACCTACTTTAAAGTGCTTATTGTAAGTGTCTAATATCTTCTGATGCTGTGATCCACAAATTCTCAGTATTGTATCCTAAACTCAGTGACACTATGTTGGATTGTGACAGTGATGATGTAATTTGTCTATAGGATCAGCTTACAGATCTCGCTGAAGTGCTGTTTACTCAGCCCCCGGAGTTCTACCAAGACCCAGCAGCCTTAGCCAGCAAACTGAGACCTTTCCTCAGACAGCGTGTCCAGAAGATGATGGACATTTTGTGGAAACTTATCATCCCTTATCAATGTATCCCTCTATCCTTGTCTATATAGATAACTGCTAATAGTAATTAGTATAAATAGTAGCTGCAAATAATATTGTTGTAAATAAACTTATAGTTGTATAGTGTTTATATAGTTTACTTTAATAAATGTTTTCATTTGCTCCTATTACCGTCTCATTCTGATTATTTTTAGTCATCAGTATGTCTATATAATTTTCCTTTAAAAAGCAACACAACACTAAATGAACTTTTCACTCATATACAAATCCTTTTTAAAGAACTTCAGAAACTTTGTAAGGTTTACTAAAATGTGAAAATTGACAAATAACATCCAACAAAATTCAGATATTTATAGTCTTGGAAAGTTTGTTTCCAAAATGTAGAAAAAATCTGTAACATTTGGGGAATTGCACATTTACATTTAAGCATCCAGAGCACAGTTGTGTATAAAAAGTCTGAAATCTTGAGATAAAAATCTGAAAATCTAAATTGTAGAGGACTAAAAATGTGGATTTACAGTTTACACCAAATCACACCACTGTAGCACATCATTTATAATGCAGTTACTCTGAACTCTCAAGGTTACTCTTTAAGAAGAAATAGTTTATAATATCAGTAGTCTTTAAGGTGTTTTCCAAAATGAATAAATAAATAAAAATCCTGTTCATGAAAATGAAGGTTGGTTAGATGTTTAAAATGGAAAGGAATGCTTATTGTCTTTCAGTCATTCCAAAACACTGTTAGTGAAACACTAGAGTGATTTAATTTGTGTGTTTTTAGTACTTTCTAGTTTCTTAACAAAAGTACATTAAAGTACAGTAAATAAAAAATAAATAAATAAAATTGAACTCTGTTTCTTTCTCCAGTTTGGGCTTCAAGCAGTTTTATTATTTAGAAGGGGATGCTCATGATTTACAGCCATGTCCACAATTTTCTCCATATCATGCATTTATTGCTAGTCCCCCTTTTTTTCTTAAGGTTTCAGATCAAGTGACTGACTTTTTCTCACAAGAATTTCTAAAGTTTTTAGTTTTGAAGTTTTTAGTTTGGAGGCATTTTTCCTGAACTTTAGTTGATGTTTCTATACTCCTCAGAATTCATTTTGCTTCTGCAATCAGCAGTTCCATCATCAGGCTCATGTTTTACAGATATGATAGCATGCTTAGATCTTGCGCAGTTTCTTTCTGCCTCCACATTTTGATCCTGTTTTTGTGGGTAACTATTATTTTACATTTTGCATCTGAGAATGTGGACTTAAACTTTTTGTTTGTGTAGAAATGTAAAACTGTGGAATACAGAGGCAATTAAAGCACACATTATAGAGTTCACTGTGCCTTAACCCATAAGAACCCAGACCCCTTTCTCCTTCAAGGAAAATGATGGGGGACATAACACAGACTAAATAGATGCCAAATAACACATTTCTCAACTTTTTTTCAAAATACCACCCCCTACTGTCAGGGATCTGTGATGTTACATATATGTCACAATGGGCGTTAAGCAGCCGGACCCATTTCTCATGAAACCCCATGAAATTTGTTTATGCAGCAATAACCTAGGCCAAATGGAAACATTTGAAGCAATTTCTTTCCTCAGTGAAACTAAGACACCACATCACATTTCTCACAGAGGGTGGTGGTTGCATTGATTTTGCAGAATTTGCAACGACCACACTTCACTGGCCAGTGTGCAACCTGGTCCACATGAACATCATCTGGAACTCCAACATGAACTTTCTTGGGAGGTGGTGGTGGAGTTGGTGTTGAGTGATAGGCGGCCCCTTTGGGAATGCAGGAGAATAAGGCTAGTTGCAACCTCAGCCTGGAAGCTCCTTTGTTTCAGTGGCTTGTGGACACCAAGTAGTTTACAGTCACGGCGGGAGATCAGCCATGCATTGACATAGGCAAGCATTATGGTTTGTCAGAACAGGTAGAGGAACCACCTCCGTGACCTCATGTGGTACTTGTACCTTGCAATGCATGCATCTTAGAGGTCAACAAATGTTGTTGTGGGAACACAAAATCACATGACCTATCACATGACCCACCAGGATGTTCAGTAGGTGTCACTTTAGGACTTCATGAGTTAAAATCAAGGATAAAGCTATAAAAGGAACTTCCCAGGACATTTAAAGGGCTTGTGACACCTTTGTCACCGTGGGTTGTAAAGGGGAACATTCTGGATTATGGCATGAGATATACCAGACTGACCACTTTAAAAAAAAAATAAATAAATAAATTAATTAATTAATTAATTAGTGTCAGATATAAAGAGTTAAACAGCATTAAAACAAGATGCAATGGTACATGAACCTGAATGACCTTATAAATCAGCTTTCATCCTCTGGAAAAAAATCATATCAATCTCTACATATCTGTTGACTCTTAAACTCTTCCAGTAATCAGTTCTGCTGTTTGTAACACCTCAGATTATGGACAGACTGAGATGGACAGACAGATACCATAAGCACAGACACAGCTCACACAGCTTATTTTATATATCATCATTTGCTCTTAAAAGACTTGTCTCATTTGTTTTAAACTGGATTTGAGTGGGCTTGCTGTTTTTATTTTTTTGCCATAAATATGAAATGACATGATTAGAAATATTACCTTTGTGTGCTATTTAAATAAAACTGCAATTTAAACAATTTAATCCAAGCTGCTGCTGCTGGACCCTTGTGCAAAGCCCTTTACCCCTTAACTGCTCAGCTGTGGAAATGTGAGTTGCTCTGGATAAGAGAGTCTGATAAATCTTGTAAATGTAGATGGTACTGTTTGTTTGTACGCTGATAAAAATATCCAGCCTGATCTAATTTAAACAATGAAGGTAACTTTTTGCATCAGATTATTATGTAGTTTAAGACTAGTCTTTGTATTTATTACTTAATTTTCTCTATGCAAGAAATACTTTTTGCTAGTAAAGTCTACTTCATTTAAGCATTTCCTTAGTCATTGTTTTGAGTTTTCTCTACTAAACTTTGAGAGTTTCAAAAGTGGATTTTTAATTGAAATATACACACCTGATCCTGGTAGTCAGCAGCAGGTAGGGCAATGATAGTTGGAAATTAACATTATAAACCAAAATAGAGCACAACCTGAGAAAGTGCAGTATAAAACCAACAACTGTCAAGAGCTAGCTCATTATAATCGTCTACCATCAATGGCATCTGTATAGCTTTTAGACATGCAAGATCACCTTGAGATCACATTTCTTGGAGGACATTTTTGGTCCACTTCCTCATGCTGGCAGTTGGACCTTACTTCTCACTGCACAACAAAATATTGCAAATACCAACATTACACATAAAAACATCTTGAACCACGTCTAACGTCCATGTTTCTAGCAAATTCGAGAAAGGAAAGCAGGTCAGAAAGGTCAGTCGGGACTAATCATAACATCTGAACTTTTATAACATGAAAGTAAGGTTAATAATATAACTTAGAGAACAAAATTTTCAGTTTTACTCAAATTAGGGTGATGCAAAAATGAGTACACCCCACTGAAAGTCTCTGGAGCAAAGCTAAATTTTAGACTACAAATGTCTAATATTTTTTGTTATATTTTTGTATATTTTTTGTTATATTTTTGTACCCTTAAATTGGGGTATTTTAGTATTTTTTGTTATATTCCTTCTTATTTTATTTATTACCTGTGCTTGTAGATACTGCTGGTGCCAGATACCACAGCATACTTCAAAGCTCTTGTAGACTCCAAGCTTTGAAAGGTCTGAGCTGTTTTTGTATCGATAGGGCCTTACACAGTATTAGGCAAGTGGTTTTAATGTTATGGCTGATCGGTGTACATCATATCATCTGAGACAGTTATTTGTCATCATGCCCAAACTTAGCAATACATTAAACACCACAAATTGGATGGCAAAATAGACACATCCAATATGCGACCCTATGTCAATGCTTGTATGCGTTATTCTAAGATGCCGTCCCTTATGCAGAATAACGTGTGAGGTCCTTTGTGACTTCTCATTTGCTTTGGGTACGATCAGTCTTGAAGTGAGTTGGCACCATTCTCCAGTCCCTCATCTGGCCAAAAGTGTTACCTTTTGTTAAGGGAATGCAGCTGATGTCTTGCCCAAACTGGAGTATAAGAAAATAAATATAAAGTATATTAGAGCTTCCAGATACAGTGAAATGGCAATAAGTACACAAAGATTCTGCAAAAAATGTGAAAATTTACAATCTATATAATGTTTAATTTATATCTTATATCTATTATATCTTGTGTTTAATACTCAAAATGTGAATAACCTGCAGGATGCTGCGCTACTCCCAAAAGATGACTGGAAATTGTGGATAGTTTCCTGCAGTATCTGTCTTTCTCTTCCCTGAAATTCATATGATATTATAACAAAACCGTCTATAAACCTGGGACCAGATTAGACAACGCTGACTAGCAGTTTTTAAAAAACACACCTTTCCAGCATTAAGTTCAGAAATGGCTGCCAGAATCTGTTGTCTGGGCCCGTCTGTTTTAATCCCCAGCTCCTGCAGATCTCCATCAGTCAGAGTCAAAAAGGCCTCCATGTCTACCTGTAAATAAAACAATACAGGTAATTTACAGAGAGGAAAAAATCACATATGATTTATGCACAATTTACTGAGTACAGCTCTAAGTCTACTTTGACAAGACTCTACAGGCTACAGGTGTAACTGCCATCTTCATGTTGCTTCACTGAAGTCCTATGTGGTCTGGGATTTGGTTGGGCCATTTAAGGACATTTAGAAAGTTGTTCCAAAGCCACTCCAGGGTTGTCTTGGATATATTCATGTTGTCGTTCTGAAAGGTTAAACCTTGTCTTAAAATCTGAGGCTGTGTCCACTGTGGAGCAAGTTTTCTTTAAGAACCTCTCTGTATTTCGGCTGCATTCACCCTTCCCTTAATTCTGACCCGTCTTTCCCCTCCTGCCACTGAGAAGTACTCCTGCCAACACCATGCTTCACAATAACAGTGGTATGGCCCAAATATTGAGCAGTGCTTATATTCAGCAGCAGTTTTCATTTAGCTATTCCAACATAAAGCTCTTACTGATGGAGAACTTCTGAGATGGCTGTACTTCCAGCAAGTTCTCCCTTTTCTGCAGAGGACTTCTAAAGCTGTTAAAGTTGTCAGTGGGCTTTTGTTTTCTCTCTGATCAAAGCCATTCTAACCTGGTTACTGAGTTTGGCTGGATATCCTGTTGATTCCAAACATTTTTCCACAATGATAGAACCCACTGTGCTCCTTGGAACATTCAACACCTTAGATATGGTTTATACCTTTACCCTGCTCTATGTCTTGACACAATTTGCTCAGGGTGGTCTATGTATTTTGTAGATAGATGTGTTCATTTCTGAATACCCTGTCTACGTTCATGGTCCACAACCCTGTTGGCTTTTGTATGTTAGAGACTGGTAAACTGCAATAGTGTGAATGAGAGTACATTCCTACACACCATAAAGTCTGATCATCTTTATTTGCACTGACCTTCATCAGTGATGCTGCCACTGCTGGAGCCACCACTACTTTTAGAACATGGTTGGGAAGAAGCAGAAGACAGGGTTTCACCAATTAGAGGCTTAGGAGTTGGGGATGGCGATGGAGTCAGGGTAGGGGATGTACTCTTAGATGTGGAGGAATTCCCAGACTGAGGTCTCTTTTTCAGATCAACCTTCTGTGGAGATTGTAGGCTAGTGTTAGGTTAGATTGATGGAAATGAACAATACTCATAAAACACACTAACTTGGTACAGTTAATATATAGTAGTTTCTATCAGAGATACACACTCGCTCACTTATTAAGACTATTTGTACAGTCCCCTCTGAAAATACTCAAATGTTTTTTTTATACTTTGAAGACAATTTGGCTTTAAGTTCCAAAAAAGTATATAAGGCTATAGACCAGAATTCTCACATTTCATTTCCAGATATTTACATCTAGATGTGTAAACAACAACCGTTAAAGTAAAGATAAATAAAAACCTACTAAAATAAAGGTTAAACAAAGTTATTAAAATAAAAAGGTAAATCCCACACTGAAAAAACATAGTCTCTTACCTGACGCAGTAATTCTTTTGTAATCCGCTACTGTACCACACTCCGCTTCTGTGCCACACTGTAATTATGCGAATACATTTGACTTGAATGACACGTCATTAGCACGCACGATCCATCGATTGCCGTGGGCGGGCCATTGTTGCGATTAGCGGAGAACGATAAAATTGTGAGAGATTCGATTGGCTCGCTATGGGTGCGGCCATCATTGTCTGTCCATCTTTTCAGCCCAGGGATTGGGGAATAAAGATGTAACGGGCCGATGTGATTGGGCGAGAAAGATTTCCCAGGTGAGCTGTGATTGGCCGGCTGACCCAGACTATCGTTCTTCAAGTAGCACCACTGGCCCATGGGAGCCTACAAATAAATAAGTGATGACAAATCAGTTATGTAACGTTTTGCGCTGTGAATCGAAATGAACACAACACCAACATACTGCTGGCTGCAATCAGTGATCGTTTTTGGTTTCCCTTGAGGAAGCATTCCCGGCCGTTATTAACCGAGCGATTTGGTGAACTTCTTGCCAGCTCTGCAGGCAATCCAATAAAGTCACGTTCCCATACCGGGAGTCAAACCAGGAATCCTGACCGCTAGACCATATGGGAGAGCTCCCCAGGAGCGTTGAGATCGGTGTTTTACTCGACCACCAAGCAGTTTGATTTCCGGCGCGGTATCATCCAGAGCTTTGCATGGGACCCTTGCATTGCAGAGCACAAAATTGGCCAGCGCTGACATCCAGCTACTCGAGCTGTCACTCCAGCGGAAGATAAGCCGCTAGACAGAGGGTGGGCTGGTGTTCCTGGTGGAGAAAGCCAGCATACCTCCCAGTACAGGACTCTCCGCATTTCAGGGATTATGGGAGGTGTTACTCTGCCAGCAATTCGGCAGCTGGAGTTTGGGGCACACCTCTGGGCTCTTAAAAGGCAGCCGAGCCAGCCAGGAGTCGAACCTAGAATCTTCTGATCCGTAGTCAGACGCGTTATCCATTGCGCCACTGGCCCATGTGAGCGTTAAAGGGAGCGGGGTCATACCTGCTTATGCTTTTCAAGTGACAAACGGCCAGAGATCAAAAGCCATGCCTAGCGTTCACCGGTGATGTGGAAAAGCTAATACCATAACCGAACCGGGGTTGCTGGGGCCACAACGCAGAGTACTAACCACTATTCGATCACGGCACCCCACACACCTGGGCCGGCAGGTAAAAGGAGCTGCTACATGTTGTGATATGCGTTCTGGTGCCCCTCTGGCCTGGTGCAGTGGCTTTTGATTTAGACATGATTGGAATAGTTTGGAATCTTTTTTGACACTATATCGAGAGACGAACAGATTCATATGCAAATGATACCTTCTGTGCTTTTTAAATAAAAAAAAACAAACAAATAAATTAAAAAATCCTGCAACCCGGATACACTACATGATTAGTTCTATTGACACTGGGACTGACACTCACAGACACCGAGAGAGAAAATAAGCCAAAAGAGAGTTCTCCTCAGTTCATCAAGAAGCTTAAGAACGATTTAAGTTGAAGAGTTCACTGGTATTATAGCTTTGGTTATATACTGTTTTTGCGCAATGAATCGAAATGAACGCAACACCAACACGCCGCTGGCTGCAATCAGTGATCGTTTTGGGATTCCGAAAACGCAGCCGCTATACGTAGCGCTATGCTTTCTGGCGGCCCTCTGGCTTTTGATTTAGACATGATCGGAATGGCTGTAGTCTTTGTTAGCGCTATATCCTGAGACGATCTGATTCATGCCCAAATTATGATCACAGCACTCACAGCTGAAACCAAAGTGTTCTGCATTCTCAGTCACACACTGAGAGCTATAGCAAGGAGATAGAGTAAGCGTTAGACAAATCAAGTTAATCCAGAAATAAAATATCCAAACACTACTCCAATATCGCCTACAAATAAATAAGTGATGACAAATCAGTTAGTGTTTTTCTAACAGTTACCATGGTGTGCTCATGTCAGGCCTTTACACACTCTGGAGTCTCCTGCTGGGCTGGCCACAAGACATGTACTTTAAGAACCAATCAACACATAGAATGTACTCAAAACACTATAGTTGTTAATGTACTGTAGTACATTTAGTAAAGTAGTTAGAATTGTCACATAGGACTGGAAGTGGGTAAAACTGTAGCATTTAGGCTTAGCAACGCTGAGAGAGTTCACCTCGGTTCATCAAGAAGCTTAAGAACGATTTAAGTTGAAGAGGTCAATGGTACTGTGGCTTTGGTTATGTAACGTTTTGCGCAGTGAATCGAAATGAACGCAACACCAACATGCTGCTGGCTGCTATCAGTGATCGTTTTCGGATTCCGTTGAGGAAGCGTTCCCGGCCGTTATTAACTGAGCGATTTGGTGAACTCCTCGCCAGCTCTGCAGGCAATCCAATAAAGTCACGTTTAACGGTAACATTATTAGCTAGATGGCATATTCTTCTGCTATGGAAACAAATTCTCCCTCCATCTTTTGATGACTGGCAGTAAGATGTTATGAGCTTCATTCATTTGGATAAAATTAGGTACACAATAAAGGGCAATACTGGCATATTTTCTGAAACTTGGGGCCATTAATTTTTATTTTTTCTGATTATGTGAATTCTTCTTCTATAGTTGGTCAGTCTAATCATTAGGATGTCCTTATAATTGTGGCTTGATCAAGTATGTGCACTGTGTATACATAATTTATATTAATGTTTTGTTTGCTGATGTAAACGATTGTGATTATATTTAGTTAGTTAGTTAGTTAGTTAGTTAGTTAGTCTCTAAACTCAAATTCAGTTTCTTCTGTACATATTTGACATAGACTATTTTTTGGTTTGTATAACTGTATATATATAATCAGAAAAAGGACATTCTTTAAAAAAGAGAGATTTGATTTGAAACCTGAACTGCTATCAGGTCCATGCTGAACACCTTCTGACCAATCCAAATCAAGTATAAATTTTGATCTCAATACTGCACATAATTATCAAATAAAAGTCTATCCAGCTGTTATCCAAAAGTCTGAAATAATGTTTCTCTTAAGTGTTTTAATTCAAATCCATATTTTGGTGTGATTTATACACATGGGTTTGTCCATTCTGACTTTTGGACACTTTATTATGTCCATTTTATGATGAAACAGGAAAAGACTTTGAAAATCATCTGTCATTTTCTGATCATGTTAAATATCAACACAACTAGACTGAAATATACAGGTAAGATATGCAACTAATTGTAACATGAACAGAGCAAGATATAAACTGATATCTACTGGTTTCCTGTCAGGGTTGTGGACTGTTTTCTGGTCACTAGAGGCCCCCACTGCCTTTTTGTTGGTGTCCAGTCTCTGTCATTATGTCTAATAGGTGTCTCCTGTGCTTTGTTTAGGTTTGTGTATTTAAGTCACCCTTTTCCTCCACAAATACTTTGCTTAGTGTTTCCTGTACCTTGATTAAGTCTAGGTCAGCCGTGTGCTCTGGTTTATGGCCTTGTCCTTAAAAGACTTTGTGCATCTGGTATAGTTCTTTGTTTTGATTGATTGACAAGTGCTCTTTTGAACGCCTTATGGATTTATTTTGTGGACTAATTAGAATGACTTTTTGGAAGTATTGACTTTGTTTTTTGATTAGACTCCTGTGAACCTTTTGTATGCTTTTGGATTAACCTTGTGGATTTTGGGGATTTATTCTTTGGAACTACTGTCAAGTCTTTTGAGCTGACTTGTTGGATTTGTTTTGTGGATTATTTGACCTGCATTATTATCTAATTAAAGATAAGTAAACATTTCTCCAGAACTGTGATCTGGTTATCTGCATTTGTGTTCAGCCCCCTTTGATTGTGTTCAAGTTTTCTCACTAGTCTTGCCCTCACTCACCGCCATAACCCACTTTTTTATATAGATATATTCATTCAGAGATCTAGTGAAGACCACACCTCTATGGGTCAGGGCTGCAGGGCTATTTTGGCAGCAAAAGGAGGACTAACAATATTAGGCAGGTGGTCATAATGTAATGGCTTAAAAGTTTATGCATGTATATACACTACTGTTCAAAAGTTTTAGAACACCCCAATTTTTCCAGTTTTTTATTGAAAATTATTCAGTTTAATGTCTCATTGCACTCTGAAATGAAAGCATAGTACAAATAAGCAATTGGAGTTAAAAAAGAAATCATGGAATCAATTTCTAGACCAAAATGTATTCTAAACTTTTGACTCATCGAAGTAGCCACCTTTGGCAGATCTAACAGCTGAACACACTCGTGGCATTCTTTCTACAATAGAAATCAAATATTCTTCAGAAAGTTCTTCCCAAATCTGTTGCAGAAGTTTCCATAAATGTGTGGCACTTGGTTGCTTTGCTTTCACTCTTCTGTCCAGTTCATCCCAAACCATCTCCATGGGGTTTAAGTCTGGAGACTGTGCTGGCCACTCCATGTTTTCAAGCTTACCATCTTGTTCTTTTTTCCTGAGGTAGTTCTGGCATAGCTTGGACTTGTATTTTGGGTCATTATCTTGCTGTAGGATGAACCCCTGACCAACTAGGTGCATACCAGAGGGTATTGCATGGTGCTGCAGAATGCTGTGGTAGCCGTTTTGGTTCAGGGTGCCTCTCACTCTGTACAAGTCACCGACCCTGGATCCAGCAAAACAGCCCCAGACCATCACACTTCCTTGTAATTTGTACACATTTTATCGGTAAATATAATATAAATATAATGTTTATCCTAATGTTAGTTAAGCTGCTAGTGAACTTGGCTGTTATTTTACATTACACACTAAAATCCTGAACGAGTTGATGAGCTCGGGTAACGAGAATTTAGTTTATTTTGATATTGTGTAATTGAAGAGTCATAATTCTGAGTCACAGAAAAATAATCTATTGCAGAGCCTGTGGATGTGCTGGAGGAATCAGCAGATACTCCCTCTGTCCTCCAGGTATGTGTCATTTAAATAGTAATATTTTAACTTCATTTAAAACCTACAGGCCACTTTTTTCTAAGTGTGTGTGTGTGTGTGTGTGTGTGTGTGTGTGTTTGTGTTTGTGTGTGTGTGTGTGTGTGTTTGTGTGTGTGTGTGTGTGTGTGTTAAGGTCATTGAGCCAATCCTGCAGCTGCTGCCCACCGAACCACACGAAGAACCTTCAGCTGTCATTCTGGTAAGAAAATCCTTCATTTATTTTCTAAAGCCAATCAATGGATTTTACAAGGTTGTTTTTACTGTAAAGAATGTTAGTATAAATCTGATATGATAAGAAGCACTTATGATCTTCATGCTCTACATTTCACAGCCGCTCGATGCTGATGAGCCGGACAGTGCCTGCCGTGATGTTCAGTGTGTGTCTGTAGTCTCCTCCCTCTCCCAGGTATTCTACACTGCTGTAACTGAGATACAAACACACAAACATCCTTCTTTACAAGATCTAATGTGAAGTTTTGTTTCTCTATTTCTGGCCAGTGGACATAAGCAGAGACATGATTGGAATGATGAGGGGTCCAGAGAGTCGGCTCTGCTGGTTTGAAAGCGCAGAGACACACTGCTTGACTCGCGAGGTAATCACAGTCTTTATTACTCTGATGAAGAGAATGGACATTTTTCAACTGACATGATTTTTAGAAGAGCACTTTTGTGAAATGTGGTTGTAGATCTTGAGTTTCATCTAATTGTCTTTTACAGGGATTCCCTTATTATACCAGTGATAAGGAGAGTTTCACTGGCATTCAGGTAAGGGATTATTCATTGTGGCATCACAAAATGTTATGAACTGCAGTGACTAATTGTGTTTGTGTGTTTTAAGTTTGTTGAGCCGAACATCCAGCTGCTGCCCACAGAACAACCTCAAGACCCTTCACCTGTTTTTCTGGTAACCAAAGCTTTCATTTATTTCCTAAAGCTGATCACTGGATTTTACAAGGTTGTTTTTACTGTGAGTGACAGAATATTAGTATGAAACTGCTGTGATCAGAAGCACTCATGATCTTCCTGCTCTACTTTTCACAGCCGCTCGATGCTGGTGAGCTGATCAGCGCTTGGTGTAATATTCAGTTCCTCTCTGCACAGGCCTCCATCTCCCAGTTCAAGGTATTCTACAGTGCAGCAGCTGAGATACAAACACACAAACACCCGTCTTTACAAGTTGTAATGTTTAGTTTTGTTTCTCTATTTTCAGTCAGTGGAAATGAAAACATACTTCCTGGGGATGATAAGGGGCCCACAGAGCCGTCTTTGTTGGTTTAAATCCACCAAGACGAGCAGCTTGAATCACATGGTAATCACAGACTTAATTACTCTGAGGAAGAGAATTGACCTTGATGATTATTAGACGCTCACGTTTGTGAAATAGATCTTGAGTTTCAGCTTTTTGTCATTTGCAGGGATTCCCTTATGAGTCCTCCATAGAGAACTGTTTCACTGGCATACAGGTAAGGGATTATTCGTTGTGGCATCACAAAACTTTTGTTAATTGCAGTGACTAATTGTGTTCACTTTAATTTGTTCTCTTAAGGCTGAATCTGGGAGGGTTACAGAGTTCATCTCCTGTAACCGAATGGAGACATCATTCGTCGTGCCACATTATTTTGTGGTAAATTTATTGCACTGTCATGAAGTGTATCTTGTAGTTAGTAACTTTTAGAATTTTGTCAGTTGTGCTTTTATTTGTCTTCAGTGTGGATATTTTTTTTATTCAACAGCAAACCATTACAACGGTAACCTGCACTTTGCTGTATGTGGCTGAAGATGGACAGATGTTCACCTCCACTTGGGACTATGATCACAACGACTGTGAGGTAATTCAGACTTTCAGACCTGATGTGTATCTACATATGCTGCTATTCCCCTGATTCGGATACTGTAAAATTTACTGTGTGAGTTTTAATGATTTAATGATTTGGCTTGCAGGAGAGTGAGGAGCGCCTTAACCCAGAGGAGTTGGAGGTGCCCTTTATTTGGTACGATCCTCTTCACTCTTTAATGATGTAACAGTGTATTGTATGTTTAATATACACTAAACATTTACATCTCTTGTTTCTTAGCTGCCATCTTTCAGACAGAGGGGTGACTGAAATCGGCCTGAAGGTGCCCGCGCTTCGTGAGGCGTTTGCTGTGAGTAAAACCTTTATTCAGCTGCTGTTACTGCGCAGGTAAAGTCCACTCTGCTTTAACTTTTATATTGTGTGCTGTCTTATATTCAGACTCTGCTTGCCAGCATCCACAAGCAGAACTTCTTGTTCATGGCTGGAAAGAAGATCGTCATGCGACTGGCAGCAGCTAACAACCAGGTGACTTCAGAATGATGAAAGACTGTATCATTTTTGTGATGGAAATAATTTCAGTTTCTCAGCCATAGCCAAAGTGAGTTACAGAGATTTTTTCGTTTGCTTTAACAGGATGCAGTTGGTGTGCAGTTGGCCTACGAGGCCCTGATTCGATTCCTGAGGACGCCTTCCAATCAGGAATCGATTAAAGCAGAGCTCAGCTCCTGTGTAAGCTAATAAACGCCTGTGTGAAATGACAGATGTTTAAAGATAAGAGATTTTGCTAATATAGAAAACAGGACTCCAATATGTAAAGCTAATTTATTTTTGTACCTTTCTACTCTGTGCAGGACCACCACTACAACTTCCTGGATGTTTTTTTGAGCTGATTTTCTTCAGCTACTTTATAAATGGCTCAAAACCTCAGCCAGTAAGTGTCTTATCAGGAGATTTCTAAGCAATGTTTGAGTTTCAGAACATGGTCTATTTGATCTGCTTTTCTTTTTCCATATTTTTTAAACCTGATAAGACATGGCATTAATGAAGCTTGTCTTTCTTTCCAAAAGTTTAAGGGAGGTTTCTTGGAGCGCCTGCTTGCGCTCTTCAGCATGTGGGACGTGGACGTGTGGGAGCCTGCAGCAGAGCTGTACTTCACAGTGCTTATTGTAAGTGTTGAATATCTTCTGATGCCACGATCCACAAATTCTCAGGATTGTATCTTAAACTCAGTGACACTATGTTGGATGTGTGTGGAATTTGTCAATAGGATTACCTTACAGAGCTTGCTGAAGTACTCTTCACTCAGCCTCTGGAGCTCTACAGTGACCCAGCAGCCTTAGCCACCACAGTTCAGTGACTCCTCAAGCTGCACGTCCAGCTGATGATGGACATTTTGGAGGAGCTCTGAGCAATGTCTTTCCCCTTACCCACTTCATCTTTTCTTCCTCTGTTTCATTTCATCTTCTTTTCTCTCACTTCTTTTTCCTACATTGCTCAGGCTCCACACGTAAGTATGAAATCATTTTATTTCTATTTTTGATCAACTTAATATTTAAAAAATCTCTTTTCTTTCCTACAGGTTTGTACAGTGAACCCCAGGACCTGAAGAAGGGCTTAACCTTAGCATTTAAGATCCCTCGTCCCTTAATAATCATCCCTTATTAATCTATCCCTCTGTTCCTATCCCACTCCCCCTATTCCCATCAATAGCCTATATATTGTAAATACATATATAGAATTGTTTAGAAATAAACTTATTTGTATACTTCTTATAGACTTTGCTTAAATAAATGTTTATATTTGTTCCTATTGCGGTCTCATTCTGATTATTTTTAGCCATCAGTATATGTATAAAAGTTTCCTTTAAACGCAACACAAACTGAATTTTTCACTCATATACAGATCATTTTTACAGAATTTCACAACCTTTAAATGGTTTACTAAAATGTGCAAAATAACAAATATATTATATATTTGTTATTATATTATATTCAGTGTTGGGGAAAGTTACTTTTAAAAGTAATGCGTTACAATATTGTGTTACTCCCTAAAAAAGTAACTAATTGCATTACTTAGTTATTTTTTATAAAAAGTAATGCGTTACGTTACTTTTGCGATACTTTTTCTTAAATTTGACCAGTAGACTCGTTCTCTTTTCATTTTATACACATAGAAACCTATATGTGTTACATTACAAAGTAAACTCACAGTCCAAGTTAATAAAGACATTAAAGAGTGCAATATAGTCTTCCTAAAGTCATTCTAAAATTAGATCAATCTGCAAATGTTTTCTTCAGGTCTGCCTCCATTTCTATATATGCCTTGTCCAAAAAGCTTGTAAAGGTTTTGCGATCGGAGAGCACGGCCCCTGTCCATTTCCCTGATTTTGCTGATGATATTACAAAATGTCGGCGCCTTCACAGTGAAGAGTGGCTGCATCTCCTCAACAATAAATGCAGCAACCAATTTATTGAGTTCAGTCAAACTAATTGTTTTACCTGGTGGTGAACTGAAATCTAGCTTTTGTTGTTCAGCAGTAGGCGGGGTATATTAATACTGACATACATGGTTTGTTTATGTAAACTAATGTTAAATAATATCATTTAAGGGGACCATAATGTACAGCATTATTGATTGAGACATTTCCCATATGAGTAACATAGTTATTCTACCATAATTTAAATCATATCTAAGGCTGGGTTTGATTAGAGTGGGATTATTAGATAGATGAATTCAGACCCTCGCTGTGAAACATCACCCCCTGGACACAGGTGGACACAGCGTCCCTCATTTATTCCAAGTGTAGGGTGGCTTGAGTTCAGACACCATTAGTCAGGTGTGACAGCATTAATCATACTGCAGAATTCCTCTTCACTAAACAGCTTACGAGACAGATACCCCCTGCTGAAGAAATCTGTTTGCTTCACTTTTGTTCAGTCACACAGGACAGCTGTTCTAACTGTTAGATAAGCTTTATTAACTCCACTGATCAAAATGTTTGCTTCCAGTTCCCTTTCAGTCCTACTGCCAACACCATTTTTCCATTTTCAGACAGATCACATTTATCTATGACAAGAAGCAAGATATGCCACAAATGATCTAAAACCACACCATCAGACTGAGCTTTGTCCAGCAACTTCCATGTACATTAGTGTCTTAAAAATCAATTTCAGCCACAGCAGTATGTCAGAGCTTGAGATGCATTTCCTCAAAACACCTGGAATCAGTTATAAATGTTGCCTGCACAGACAAAACAAGGACATTTTAAGACACATTGAGGCCATTTCTGTCATAAATGAACACACTTAAATTAATACACTAGCCTTCAAAATAAGGAATGTACAAAACAGGAAAGAAATATATAAAAGCTGGACACTTTATAGCCTTGCTAAGGCCATAATAAAATATATAGTGGGGTCCAAATGTCTGAGACCACTAGTAAAAATGCTTCGTTTTGGCATTTTTTTCTAATTTAATACATCAATTTGTTTTACAGATTATATTATTTGACAACAACTTGAAGTAAAATCTTTGAAATTTATGCAAGATGCCTTTCTGAGCTTCTAGCATTTAGCATGTTGCCTTTTTTGCTTTAAATGAGTGTGTGCATTTGAGCTGCATGGACACCACAAGTTTATGTAAAACCTTACAAGCCATTTTAGATCAAATGCATCAGTGTGTCACTTGAACACATGCTTCAGTAAAAAAGATCAGACATGAGGAAAATCTGACCTTTAAATAGACACCTAGAAAGAGTACAGAATCTTAAATGAACTATTGTTTACTTTCTATATTTTAAATAGGAAAAAATGCAGTTGAAGAAAAATCCCGGATTATTAATGTGGTCACAGAATTTTGGACTCCATGCGTAGATTTGTTGTTTTACCCGAGTTGGTTTCTTCAAGTCTTTTGTTTTGCGGTGATTGAATGAATCTGACATTTGACAAATTCAGTCTTTCAGCCTGTGAAATGTTAAAAAAATTTTTTAAAAAACCCTGTGATTCCATTTAAGAATATTGAGAATTAATAAGAGCTTAATCCTAGAAGGAAAACAATGTTTTCTACAAATAAAGTTTAAAAGCTTAGGTTTATTCTGATTCAGCTGATTTTTTTTCAGTGGACATAATCAATACATTTATCACATTACAATTATTTATGTGAGTAATAAACCATATAAACATACTGTGATAACACTTTACATTAAGGCTCTGTTAACTTACTTTATTTACTGCATTAGTTAACATTAAAGAAATGCTTATATGAAAGCTGATACCTTCTTTATAACAGATCACCTTAGACCCTGAATCTCTTCTTGGAGCTGGATTTGATTTGTATTGTGAAATGTGAACTGACAGAAACTTCTTAACAATTACTGGTATACTTATGAAGAACAATTTACTTTAAAATAAATCACAGAACTGTAGGATGGGAATAATGAGGATTTAAGTGTTTTAAACCTAAGTGCCAGAATCTCTTCACAGAGCTTTAACTATGCAGTATTTCAAGATAATCACAGCCACATACAGTGTGATGAGATGAAATAATAATTCTCTTGGACTCAAGGTCTGAGACACATGTATGACATTCACAGTGCTGACGAGACTAAGCATGCAGGGAGGGGCTATGGGTAACAGTGGGGGTAAGTACACACATGGGTAGAGTGTAAGTATAAGAGTATAGGGTATAAATACTGAAATCACAAAAAAGTACATTCAAAATGAAAATAATACATTATAGAAAACACAGGGTCCAAAGCTTTAAAGTGCAGTAATACTTATAAAAGTAACCTGAGATGAATGAAATTTAAAGTGACAGTGTGTAGTAAGGTGTTAAGTCAGTAGCCTGTGTTATTCCTGCTGCCACCTCTGTATGATGGCCTTCTGTACAAGTATAAAAATAAAATTTCATTCAAGTCATTTAATTCATTTATTATTTTTATTTCATTAAGTGGTTACAGGCTGGTCTTCTTGTGAAAGTATATAAAGAGACTTAATGCATTACTTCTATACTCTGTGGTACCTGATAGTAAGTCTCCTGTATTAGGTCAATTCTCAATCTCACCACAGGATGGCAGTATCGGATACAGCTTATATAAAACAAGGCGAAACCTAGAACTACCTCATCATCATTAGATTACATATCCAACAGTGAGATTGATTTGTTGTGAGAAAGCCTAGTGCGTAAATTGATTGAAATAATAAGTTGCTGAATTTTCTCAGGAACAGTCATCTAGTTCAATTCAGTGAATGTCAGATGATGTTTGTGTGTTGCCAGGTGTGTGGTTTTTAGACCAAACAATTATTTCAGGTCTTGTGTGTGGCACATGTTCCATAATACTTCGTGCCAAGTAAGAATGTCACTTTTGAGAGATACAAATTTTTCTCTGCTGACCAAACACAAGGAGTGAGTTTTGACCAGTACCTTGCGGAACTGCACACACTAAGTAAGACTTGTGAATTTGAAGATTTTAGAGACTCAATAGTGAGGGACAAAATAGTCTGTGGGATTCCTGATAATGGTCTCAGGGAAAGACCCTGACCCTGACCCTGACACTGGAGAAATCAGTCAATATGTGTAGACCTGCTGAAATAACTTGTGCACAAGCCAAGGAACTACATAGAGAAGATGCTGCAGTGCAGGCCATTAAAAAAGAGGAGCAAAACACATTTTGCAAAGCAAAAGCAGCAAAGAATGAAAACCCCAAAAAGTAAATGCTGAAGATGTGGAAGCGAAATCTGCAACAATAATGTCTCTCCTGCGATGTTTTGCAGACCAAGATGACCTGTTAGACCTCCTGAAAGGCTTATTGAAATTTGTTAAATATTTCAAGGACTGGGGTAGTTGAAAAAGAAAAAGGTTGATTGTAATATCTCACAGTTAAACTGCAACTATTGTGTTACTGTTAGATAAAAGAAAAAAAGGTTGTTTTTTGCATAAAAGTTAGTAATAGAAGTAAAGAATCCCAAAGATAGTGCTTTACTTTTAAAGTGGGGAAGATGTGATGTTATGAACGATTACATGTGATTTTGGTTCCGGGTGTGTGTGTGTGTGTGTGTGTGTGTGTGTGTGTGTGTGTGTGTGTGTGTGTGTGTGCGTCTGGACAGTTTAGAGGGGAACCGCAAGTTGTGCTATAAGAAATGTTGTGCAAAATGCTAAGTAACGTGAAGTGGCTAAAAAGACATTGAAGCTCTCCAGCATGTTGATTAAAACATAAAAGAGGGCATCACATTTAGTGCTACATCACATACACACATATGGTCCACAGTGTCAGTGTGAAATGCCACAGAAATCACATTGTTTGTTTCTGGAATTAGCCTGAATTAGCATATTTATGTTTACATTTTTTATATATATATAAAAATATATGAAAATATATAAAAATAAAAGTCCTCACAAATCACCATTAGCCAGTGTACAGTATACAGTGAGGGAAAAAATTATTTGATCCCCTGCTGATTTTGTACATTTGCTCCCTGACAAAGAAATGATCAGTCTGTAATTTTAATGGTAGGTTTATCTGAACAGTTAGAGACAGAATAACAAGAAAAAAAATCCAGAAAAACACATTTCAAAAAAAGTTATACATTGATTTGAATTTTATTGAGTGAAATAAGTATTTGACCCCTTTGCAAAACATGACTTAGTACTTGGTGGCAAATCCTTGTTGGCAATCACAGACGTCAGACATTTCTTGTAGTTGGCCACCAGGTTTGCACACATCTCAAGGAATTTGCGCCCACTCCTCTTTGCATCCACGACCCATTTTTAATGCCCTGGCTGAGGGAAGGAGGTTCTCACTCAAGATTTGACGGTACGTGGCTCCGTCCATCGTCCCTTTGATGCGGTACGGTTGTCCTGTCCCCTTACCAGAAAAACACCCCCAAAGCATAATGTTTCCACCTCCATGTTTGACAGTGGGGATGGTCTTCTTGGAGTCATAGGCAGCATTCCTCCTCCTCCAAACACGACGAGTTGAGTTGATGCCAAAGAGCTGGATTTTGGTCTCATTTGACCACATGACCTCTGAATCATTCAGATGTTCACTGGCAAACTTCAGATGAGCCTGTACATGTGCTTTCTTTAGCAGGGGGACCTTGGATTTCGCTACTGGATTTGAGTCTTTTACGGCATAGTGTGTTACCAATTGTTTTCTTGGTGACTATGGTCCCAGCTGCCTTGAGATCATTGACAAAATCCTCCAGTGTAATTCTGGGCTGATTCCTCGCCGTTCTCATGATCATTGAAAAACTCCATGAGGTGAGATCTTGCATGGAGCCCCAGAGGAAGATTGACAGTCCTTTTGTGTTTCTTCCATTTGGGAATAATCGCACCAACTGTTGTCACCTTCTCACCAAGCTGCTTGGCAATGGTCTTGTAGCTCATTCCAGCCTTGTGTAGGTCTACAATCTTGTCCCTGACATCCATGGACAGCTCTTTGGTCTTGACCATGATGGAGAGTTTGGAATCTGATTGATTGCTTCCTTCTGTGGACAGGTGTCTTTCATACACTTAACAAGCTGAGATTAAGAGCACTCCCCGAGAGTGCTCCTACTGTAATCTCAGCTCCTTACCTGTATAAGACACCTGGGAGCCAGAAATCTGACTGATAGGGGATCAAATACTTATTTCACTCATTAAAATGCAAATCAATGTAGAACTTTTCTGAAATGCATTTTTCTGGATTTTTTTCTTGTTATTCTGCCTCTCACTGTTCAAATACACCTACCATTAAAATTACAGACTGATCATTTCTTTGTCAGTGGGGAAACGTACAAAATCAGCAGGGGATCAAATAATTTTCCCCTCACTGTATATTTTAGTTACTTTATGTCTTGTGCAGGTGAAACGTTCAGTTCCCTCAGTTTCCAATACAGGGTTGGGGTAAGCACTATTTCTAACAGTCATGGACACCTGTCTCAATGCTTTCAAAGTACACCCAAGTTGTATAGTCTGAAGATACAGTATATACATAGTATTCTATGCATAAAAGGCTAACATCAATAACAGAAGCACCATGCTTTAAGAAAGACACTTTTCCTTCTTCTACAAAATACACACTGGCGTAGACGAACTTGTAATTGGCATCCACAACAGCCATCATTATTACAGAGAAGCTGGACTTGTAATTATGGTAAAGACTGCCACCTTTAACTGGAGGCTGTGTACGGATGTGTTTACCATCAAGCGCAATAAGCAATGTGGGAATTGCCATTTAGATTGAAAATCATGCGCTATTTTACGCCATTCTGCCTCTGTTGTGGGTCTAGCAAAAGAACAGAAGAACAGATTTGAACATTATTTCTTTGTCACAGAGCATAAAAATAAAACATTTCTGAAGCATTGCAAATATGGATTCATTACTTAAGGCTTCATTGACTATTACAGAATAAACATTAAAATACAAAAAGCAGTGACCTTGAAAATACAAATACTCTGGGACGTTATAGCTATATTGATCATCACAGCATACTACTGTTTTTTGTACATTACTGGTAATCAGTGGTGGAAGATGCATTCAGATCATTTATAAACTATACATATGTATACTTTTATTAAAATTACTTTTAGTTATGAGTTATACATGACTGAAAACCCAGATAGTCATTTTATTGGTGACTGTTTTGTACATAAAATAATCATAATGTAAAGAACATTCTGTAAAATCATCAACTTGATATCTGGAATATTGAGTAAGGCCATGTTGAAGATTGAAATCATTACAAAATGATTGGAACAAAAAATTTGATGGTCCTAACCTCATAGTAAAATTGACACTGTAGGCTGGAATTCACAGACCATCACAAATAACTGATGCATTTTACTGAAACAGATGTTTATTTTTAAGCTAATTTTACTAAAAGTTATTTTTTACCAATGTACTAAATGTGTCCTTTAAGTACAGCATTTGAGTAAATGTTGTGAATCAGTGAGTACCTACAGGAGCAGCACAGGTCTCCATGACTATGTTAGAAATGGTGCTTACCCCAACCCTGTATTGGAAACTGAGGGAACTGAACGTTTCGCCTGCACAAGAAATAAAGTAACTATAAAATATAGCAATACACACTTAAAAGTAATACTTGTTGAATCAAATATTGTTCTGCCAGACCCACCTGTTGCCAAAAACCGCATGGTCACAGCTAGACGCTCTTTTGGGGATATTGCCCGTCTCATTTGTGTGTGCTGCTTGGTTATGAGAGGTCCAACCATCCCCAGCAAGATATCAAACTCCTCTGCTGTCATCTGCAGAAGCTTCCTGAATCCAGTATTATCGTACATCTATTTGTATGGTGAGCACATTATAGTTTATAGGTTTTTACCAGAAAAAATGGGCAAGCCTACAGTATGGACAAGGACCAAATTGTGATGGCTATATGACTGGATCAGAGCATCTCCAAAACTGCAGCTCTTGTGGCGTGTTCCCGGTCTGCAGTAGTCAGTATCTATCAAAAGTGGTCCAATGAAGGAACAGTAGGTTATGGCGGCGAGTGAGGGCAAGACTAGTGAGAAAACCTGAACACAATCAAAGGGGGCTGAACACAAATACAGATAACCAGATCACAGTTCTGGAGAAATGTTTACTTATCTTTAATTAGATAATAATGCAAGTCAAATAATCCACAAAACAAATCCAACAAGTCAGCTCAAAAGACTTGACAGTAGTTCCAAAAAATAAATCCCCAAAATCCACAAGGTTAATCCAAAAGCATACAAAAGGTTCACAGGAGTCTAATCAAAAAACAAAGTCAATACTTCCAAAAAGTCATTCTAATTAGTCCACAAAATAAATCCATAAGGCGTTCAAAAGAGCACTTGTCAATCAATCAAAACAAAGAACTATACCAGATGCACAAAGTCTTTTAAGGACAAGGCCATAAAACAGAGCACACGGCTGACCTAGACTTAATCAAGGTACAGGAAACACTAAGCAAAGTATTTGTGGAGGAAAAGGGTGACTTAAATACACAAACCTAAACAAAGCACAGGAGACACCTATTAGACATAATGACAGAGACTGGACACCAACAAAAAGGCAGTGGGGGCCTCTAGTGGGCAGAAAACAGTCCACAACCCTGACAGGAAACCAGTAGATATCAGTTTATATCTTGCTCTGTTCATGTTACAATTAGTTGCATATCTCACCTGTATATTTCAGTCTAGTTGTGTTGATATTTAACATGATCAGAAAATGACAGATGATTTTCAAAGTCTTTTCCTGTTTCATCATAAAATGGACATAATAAAGCGTCCAAAAGTCAGAATGGACAAACCCATGTGTATAAATCACACCAAAATATGGATTTGAATTAAAACACTTAAGAGAAACATTATTTCAGACTTTTGGATAACAGCTTGATAGACTTTTATTTGATAATTATGTGCAGTATTGAGATTAAAATTTATACTTGATTTGGATTGGTCAGAAGGTGTTCAGCATGGACCTGATAGCAGTTCAGATTTCAAATCAAATCTCTCTTTTTTAAAGAATGTCCTCTTTCTGATTATATATATACAGTTATACAAACCAAAAAATAGTGTATGTCAAATATGTACAGAAGAAACTGAGTTTGAGTTTAGAGACTAACTAACTAACAAACTAACTAACTAACTAAATATAATCACAATCGTTTACATCAGCAAACAAAACATTAATATAAATTATGTATACACAGTGCATATACTTGATCAAGCCACAATTATAAGGACATCCTAATGATTAGACTGGCCAACTATAAAAGAAGAATTCACATAATCAGAAAAAAATAAAAATTAATGGCCCCAAGTTTCAGAAAATATGCCAGTATTGCCCTTTATTGTGTACCTAATTTTATCCAAATGAATGAAGCTCATAACATCTTACTGCCAGTCATCAAAAGATGGAGGGAGAATTTGTTTCCAGAGCAGAAGAATATGCCATCTAGCTAATAATGTTACCGTTAAACGTGACTTTATTGGATTACCCACAGAACTGGCGAGGAGTTCACCAAATCGCTCAGTTAATAACGGCCGGGAACGCTTCCTCAACGGAATCCGAAAACGATCACTGATTGCAGCCAGCAGCATGTTGGTGTTGTGTTCATTTCGATTCACTGCGCAAAACGTTACATAACCAAAGTCACAGTACCATTGACCTCTTCAACTTAAATCGTTCTTAAGCTTCTTGATGAACTGAGGTGAACTCTCTTTTGGCTTATTTTCTCTCTCGGTGTCTGTGAGTGTTAGTCCCAGTGTCAATAGAACTAATCATGTAGTGTATCTGGGTTGCAGGATTTTTTAATTTATTTGTTGTTTTTTTTTATTTAAAAAGCACAGAAGGTATCATTTGGGTATGAATCAGATCGTCTCTCGATATAGTGTCAAAAAAGACTACAACTATTCCAATCATGTCTAAATCAAAAGCCACTGCACCAGGCCAGAGGGGCGCCAGAACCCATATCACAACATGTAGCAGCTCCTTTTTCCGGCTAGCCCAGGTGTGTGGGGTGCCCCGATCGTATAGTGGTTAGTACTCTGTGTTGTGGCCGCAGAAACCCCGGTTCGAATCCGGATCACGGCATTGGCTTTTCCACATCACCGTTGAATGCTAGGCATGGCTTTTGGCCATTTGTCACTTGAAAAACATAAGCAGGTAGGACCCCGCTCCCCTTAAGATTCTAGGTTCGACTCCTGGCTGGCTCGGCTGCCTTTTAAGAGCCCAGAGGTGTGCCACAGACTCCAGCTGCCGAATTGCTGGCAGAGCAACACCTCCCACAATCCCTGAAATGCGGAGAGTCCTGTACTAGGAGGTATGCTGGTTTTCTGCACCAGGAACACCAGCCCACGCTTTGTCTAGCGGCTGATCTTCCGCTGGAGTGACAGCTCGAGTAGCTGAATGCTCGGTCAGCGCTGGCCGATTTTGTGCTCTGCAATGCAAGGTTCCCATGCAAAGCTCTGGATGATACCGCGCTGGAGCTCAAACTGCTTGGTGGTCGAGTAAAATGCCGATCTCAACTGTCCGGGGGAACCCTCCCATATGGTCTAGCGGTCAGGATTCCTGGTTTTCACCCAGGCGGCCCGGGTTCGACTCCCGGTATGGGAACGTGACTTTATTGGATTGTCCGCAGAACTGGCGAGGAGTTCACCAAATCGTTCAGTTAATAACGGCTGGGAACCTGGTGGTGAACTGAAATCTAGCTTTTGTTGCTCAGCAGTAGTTGTTATCATGTGGGTGTGTGTGAAAGTTAGAGAGAGACCTTTGCACACTAACCTTGATGTGTCTGAGAAAATCAAAATATGTACCTCAGCCCTCACAACTACATGGAGTACACAAAAACAAAGTGTATTTCTGCACCTGTGGCCTTTGGATGGTGAGAAGTACAGACTAAACCTATGTATGGCCTGTGTATGAAATGCTTGTCTTTTCTTGATGGTAAAGCCAGTTTGAAACTACCTTAAAATCCTTCAGCGATACACTTTTCCATTTTTTCTGTAAAATATCTACTCTGCATCAGATTTATGAACATTGTCACCACTGCCTCGCGGTGCCTTGTGCTGATGAGGATCACATTCCTCCCCCATTTCAGAATATAACTCATGACCATGGTGTTCTGCACCAGGGTGGGTGGTCTCTCTCACTTTCTCACACACACACACACAAAACCCAGAAACTAAGCTTTCTTTGCTCAGGCCTATCTAAAGGGTTAATGGTGCCACTTGGTCATCAACAGTAAAAATCACAAACTTTACCTCTTCCCAACAGGGAAAACCAGCAACAATCAAGAATGCATGATTATATAGTGTCATGGCTGTGCAGACAAAAAATGTGGTTATAATGGAAGTCTATGGGGCAAAAACAGCCACCAACAGTAAATTAGGGAGAAAAAATTTAATCTGATGCTGCAAAAAAAACTAAAAATGCATCAAAGCTAATGTTGTTACTAATCTTTGACATGTCCAAGACTGTGATAAAAAGTAAAAAAATCTCCAGTCCACCATCACTTTATATATTGTTTTTCCCCAAATCAGTGACATCATTTATGAACTTGGCAATTAAAGAGTTAAAATCCTGGATGTTTTTGAACATTTAGTAGTTTTGATCAGAACTGAGGTTGATTAACAGATTTATGCAAACAAAAGTTGAAAAAAAAAATCATCTGATATATTTTTACAGCAGTTTATTTTAGTGCATGTTTTCATCCCCAAACATAACATTAGGGTAGTGAATTTGAACTATTTCTATTTTTTGCAGATATATGCAGAATTCTACAGAGTTACTCGAGTTGATCTCAGGCAGATCTTTCTTAGTTACTTGGACTCACTTGCACCACGATTGATCAAGCTCTATAGATCAAGAAGTGGAGCCTTGGGAGGAGAAATTCAAATACTCCTAGACAGACTTGATGAACGGGTAACAACATCAGTTTACTTCAAATTGTGAGGTTTTAAAAAACATGACTGCATACTACAAATGTTAGCTGTAGTAAAAGCCATTTACTTTGTCCATGTTTTTCCTGCTTCCTATTTGTGTTTTAGACCACTGCTGTCCTGACACACAGGAAATCTGCAGCACTTTGTGGCCTTCCCTTGTTTCTGAGAGAAAAGGAGGACAATCTACTGAGAACGTATCTGGTAATATTTTTTATCTTATCCGTCATGTCTAACATGGCTGGCCTGTGGAGAAGTTTGTGAGAATGCTATCCTTTCTCAAATTGCATTTTAAGGACATTCAGAATGTGCTATTGGGAGTGTATAGACTACAACCCAAACGACTCGCCTTAAAACAAAAATGTAAGTGTATTAAATATTTTAATGATTAGTGAACATAAGAAACCAAAACGCTCTAAATTTTACAGCAGTTGACTGACAATTTGGGTCGTCAGTAAAGTGCTGTAATATCTTAATGTTGCATAAAATGACACATAACCCAGCACACTTGCTCATTTGACTGATGTAGGATACAACTAAGCTGAAAGATAAGGGTCTTACTCAACCAATGCTGCTTGGAAGTGTGCTGGAATTTGAACACAACCTTCTGATCAAGCCTTCTGTCACTGAGCCATTACAACCATGCCAGAGCAACACCATAACTAGTTTGCATTGATTCAGCTGTTTCTCCCACTGAATTAATGGCACTTAAAGATTCCAGTGAAGCAGTGCAAGCTAGCTGTAGTGATGGCTTTGAGTCTCTGATAAGAAGGTTGTGTGTTCAAGTCCCAGCACAAAACATAACTTCCTTGATTGTATCCTTGAGCAAGACACTTCTTCTTTTTCTTATTTTTGTCCTGTATTGATTTTGACCCATAGTTTGTTGTCTCTGTAGGACACAGTCCAGAAGGAAACCTGCACTAAGGGACTCAAAGTAGATATCCTCAGTTTTGTTGAAGATGTGGCAATAACCAACCCAAACACAAGAAGTATAGCTGTGGTGCTGGAAGAGAAAATTGTGCTTGATGATGTTGATGACCTGCCAAATGCATTTGCTTTACTTTTTGGTATCATTTATGCACTTAACATTGAGTACCCGAAGAAGTATACCTTCGAGGTGACCCAGACATTATTTCTGCACCTTGGCTCTCAGTGTACTGCAAGAGTGCAGTCATTGAAGAATAAGCTTCTGAAGCTGGATGTTTAATCTTGGCTGCTGTTTATAAAAAAGTTAACAGTTATCTATGCACTTTCATAGTTTTGTTAATGGAGCTGAGTTTGTTGGACTTGTTTGTTGAACTGTTCAAGCTGCAGCTGTGAAGCCATAGCAAAGTCATTTTTGGTCTTTTTCCATTGTTTTACCCAAATCTGATTTCTTAGAAATATACAGAATACTTGCTGACTCAAAAGGTTCAGACTGTAGTTTCATGGCCATAGCAGTGAATCCAGAAAAAGTCGTCGTTGTATATTTCTCAATATTTCATCTAGTTGTGTTTTGTATTCAGTGATTATTTGTTCTTTTTGTTTTGTTTTGGTCTCAAAATCTCTAATACTGCTTTTTTCACTCCTTGGACTCAGATTGTTTATGTACCATTGTTTAATTCAGGCTTACTCTTTTATAATTGGTGCAAAATTTTATATCGTTTTTTTATTCCTATTTGCAAACTTTCTTTCATGTTTGTATCGAATTTATTACATTATAATTGATATTTTATTGAAGATAAATGATATTAATATTGAAAAGAGAGCTTTTTGTAAAATGTATATTCAGTACCATGAATAATGTCTGGATTTTTGGTTGTGGTCATTTGTTTCTGTTTACTGGAGAGTTATTGAGGCTCAATGCCTTGGTTTTATTAAATGCCATTCAATAAATAATAGCATTTATTCAAGTTGGATTGATTCATATTTTGTCTTGGAAAAGTCTCTAAATATCTGTTCACTCTTAAACTCTTCCAGTAATCAGTTCTGCTGTTTGTAACACCTCAGCTTATGGACAGACTGAGATGCAGACAGATACCATAAGCACAGACACAGCTCTTATTTTATATGCCACCATTTGCTCTTTAAAGACTTGTCTCATTTGTTTTAAAATGGATTTGAATGGGCTTGAACACGCGTATGAAAACAAACAAAACGTTACACGTCTCATTATCAACTTCTTTGGAGCATTTATTAATAAACTTGAACAAGCATCGGCTCTGTACATCCGACATTAACACTATAAACGTTTTACATAGAGTGCATTGTATAACGTAATGACATCACACCCAAATGAACCGTAATACATTCAATAAAACAAGAGTAGTTCGGCTGATGCCGTAATCTAACGAGTAAGAGTGCAATACTTAACACCCACACTTGCTCTTAGCTTATTAAGTTACCTGAAAACAAAATAACAAATAAGGCTTCTCTTTCACATAAACGATGTAAACATAAACCTTTTACTCTTTTAAGTACCAAACATATCTCGAGCAAACCTCTTTAACTTTAGCTTAGTGGCTGGCTTTGTCATAATGTCAGCAACCATTTGCTCTGTAGGTATTCCAAGATTACCTTGCCATCATTCACAGTTTCCTTTATAAAGTGCTACTTGATGTCAATGTGCTTGCACCTTTGCCTGTAAACTGGGTTTCTGGCTATTGCTATTGTACCTTGGTTGTCTTCATACACTTTTGTTTGTACGTATTGGTATGTATCCATACCTTTGAGTAGCTACTTGAATACTCAAAGCTACTCAAAGGAATAGAAGGGAACCGCAAGGTGTGCTATAAGAAATGTTGTGCAAAATGCTAAGTAAAGTGAAGTGGCTAAAAAGACATTGAAGCTCTCCAGCATGTTGATTAAAACATAAAAGAGGGCATCACATTTAGTGCTACATCACATACACACATATGGTCCACAGTGTCAGTGTGAAATGCCACAGAAATCACATTGTTTGTGTCTGGAATTAGCCTGAATTAGCATATTTATGTTTACATTATATATATGAAATTCCTCACAAATCACCATGAGCCAGTGTACGGTATATATACTTGCAATTCTGCATTCTTTATTCTTCTGTTCATTTGTTTATTTCAGACTTACATATTGCACACAGAACTTCTGGATAGTGTAGTGGACCAGCACCGTTACATCCTCCACAGACACCCTCACACATTCGTACAGCCAGCAGCCCTGCTCTGGCCAGTACTGACAGCATTTTTCCTAGAAACACATGCAGATTCAAAACCATTTAACCTTTACAAGCATTTCCAGAGCAAACTGTGTGCTATATTCATGTGTTTTACCTCTTTTCTCTCTCTTATGTTAGTCAGCATGACTATGGTGGCAGATTTGTGCTCCCAAACCATTCTCCAGAAATCAGCCACTGTCTCCGGTTTCGGACCTGCAAACAGACCTTTTTAAAGCTTTCCAGCAGAAAGTCATGACATTCAGTAAATTCATTCTGACATTCACTCTTCTGATCTGTATGCTGTGTAACGTGTGGGTGACTGCTTCTGTGTTGGAATCTTGAAAACTGATGAAACCCTCAGATGAAAGGTCACTGACACTAACTACTAGCTGTAGTTAACTTTAGGTCTACACATATTGACTGCTTTCTCCAGTGTCAGAGCTGCTTCACATAACAGTCTTTCCCTGAGACCATTATCAGGAATCCCACAGACTATTTTGTCCCTCACCATTGAGTCTCTAAAATCTTCAAATTCACAAGTCTTACTTAGTGTGTGCAGTTCTGCAAGGTACTGGTCAAAACTCACTCCTTGTGTCTGGTCAGCAGAGAAAAACTTCTCAAAAGTGACATTCTTACTTGGCACGAAGTATTATGGAACATGTGCCACACACAAGACCTGAAATAATTGTTTGGTCTAAAAACCACACACCTGGCAACACACAAACATCATCTGACATTCACTGAATTGAACTAGATGACTGTTCCTGAGAAAATTCAGCAACTTATTATTTCAATCAATTTACGCACTAGGCTTTCTCACAACAAATCAATCTCACTGTTGGATATGTAATCTAATGATGATGAGGTAGTTCTAGGTTTCGCCTTGTTTTATATAAGCTGTATCCGATACTGCCATCCTGTGGTGAGATTGAGAATTGACCTAATACAGGAGACTTACTATCAGGTACCACAGAGTATAGAAGTAATGCATTAAGTCTCTTTATATACTTTCACAAGAAGACCAGCCTGTAACCACTTAATGAAATAGAAATAATAAATGAATTAAATGACTTGAATGAAATTTGTTTTTATACTTGTACTTCCTGATATAATAAATAGCTTTTCTTTTCTTTTCTTTTTTAAACACTTCAGTTTCAGACATCTGAATCAGTGTTTATAAGTTAGGTCTGGTGATTAATTTCAGCTGGAGGATGTGGAAAGAAAACAAGGCCTGTCCCTGCACTTTCCTTCACTTAAAGCACTCTGAAATTTCCTTCAGGATGAATGTAAAAGTTTACAGAATTGCCATATTTGGCTGACGGTCTGTGTGCTCAGCTGTTTAAAGAGGCAGAAGACCATCATACAGAGGTGGCAGCAGGAATAACACAGGCTACTGACTTAACACCTTACTACACACTGTGTCACTTTAAATTTCATTCATCTCAGGTTACTTTTAGAAGCATTACTGCACTTTAAAGTTTTGGACCCTGTGTTTTCTATAATGTATAATTTTCATTTTGAATGTACTTTTTTGTGATTTCAGTATTTATACCCTATACTCTTATACTTACACTCTACCCATGTGTGTACTTACCCCCACTGTTACCCATAGCCCCTCCCTGCATGCTTAGTCTCGTCAGCACTGTGAATGTCATACATGTGTCTTAGACCTTGAGTCCAAGAGAATTATTATAGTTTCTGTCAGTTCTCATTTCACAATACAAATCAAATCCAGCTCCAAGAAGAGATTCAGGGTCTAAGGTGATCTGTTATAAAGAAGGTATAAGCTTTCATATACATTTCTTTAGTGTTAAGTTGTTGTTCATATTCTTCTTATTAACATGAGTTAATCATAATGGACTTTATACTGGACAATGGCAGCACACAGAGCGCTTACTCTAAATAAATGATGTTTATGATTATTTTTGTGTGATATGGTGTTGGAGTTGTAATTGAAACACTACAAACTAAAATATATCATCCTATCATCACATACTCTCCCATCCAGCATGTCTAGACAAACATGCGTACACATGCACACGTGCACACAATCTTGGTATTTCCAATGACCTTCGTATTGGTGTAGATATTTAATGGAACATGCCATTTCAGAGGCTTGTACCAATCACTTTAGTTCCATAAAGCTCAGTCTTTACAATATGAATAGGTAAAAATCATCTTCTGTTGTGACCTAAATCTTTATAAACTACTGTGTTGAGACAGTGTGTAGAATTCATGCACTTGTCAGCCGTAAGAGTGTTTTATATTCTGTTGTTTCATAAGTGCTTCATAAGCCCAAGAAAAAAGACATGATTTTGAACAGTGATCGAAATTAGTGAGAGGCTAATCAACCCACTATAAAATAACTTTTACTGATAGGTGCTGTAAAATATACTCCACTTGTTTGCAGCTGGTGTTTTATTATGTAGTAATAGTTGCAGTGGTCTGGGAAAATACTGGACTAAAACAGATGGATTTCAAGAGGAAATAATTTATCTGGGTCTGGGATCTTCCAGTGCACAAGTACCTTTATTTGTCAAATGATCCTTATCATATTTTTTATTCCCTGCCCTTGAGCATGAAGTTATTTAATTTCTGACCTAAAATGTCAGCAAAATGCAACAGGTTTAAGAAATGTATGCCAAACAATTTGAAGAATTCTGACTGAACAAAAGTGAAGCAAACAGATTTCTTCAGCAGGGGGTATCTGTCTCGTAAGCTGTTTAGTGAAGAGGAATTCTGCAGTATGATTAATGCTGTCACACCTGACTAATGGTGTCTGAACTCAAGCCACCCTACACTTGGAATAAATGAGGGACGCTGTGTCCACCTGTGTCCAGGGGGTGATGTTTCACAGCGAGGGTCTGAATTCATCTATCTAATAATCCCACTCCTAATCAAACCCAGCCTTAGATATGATTTAAATTATGGTAGAATAACTATGTTACTCATATGGGAAATGTCTCAATCAATAATGCTTTACATTATGGTCCCCTTAAATGATATTATTTAACATTAGTTTACATAAACAAACCATGTATGTCAGTATTAATATACCCCGCCTACTGCTGAACAACAAAAGCTAGATTTCAGTTCACCACCAGGTAAAACAATTAGTTTGACTGAACTCAATAAATTGGTTGCTGCATTTATTGTTGAGGAGATGCAGCCACTCTTCACTGTGAAGGCGGCGACATTTTGTAATATCATCAGCAAAATCAGGGAAATGGACAGGGGCCGTGCTCTCCGATCACAAAACCTTTACAAGCTTTTTGGACAAGGCATATATAGAAATGGAGGCAGACCTGAAGAAAACATTTGCAGATTGATCTAATTTTAGAATGACTTTAGGAAGACTATATTGCACTCTTTAATGTCTTTATTAACTTGGACTGTGAGTTTACTTTGTAATGTAACACATATAGGTTTCTATGTGTATAAAATGAAAAGAGAACGAGTCTACTGGTCAAATTTAAGAAAAAGTATCGCAAAAGTAACGTAACGCATTACTTTTTATAAAAAATAACTAAGTAATGCAATTTGTTTTTAGGGAGTAACACAATACTGTAACGCATTACTTTTAAAAGTAACTTTCCCCAACACTGAATATAATATAATAACAAATATATAATATATTTGTTATTTTTCACATTTTAGTAAACCATTTAAAGGTTGTGAAATTCTGTAAAAATGATCTGTATATGAGTGAAAAATTCAGTTTGTGTTGCGTTTAAAGGAAACTTTTATACATATATACTGATGGCTAAAAATAATCAGAATGAGACCGCAATAGGAACAAATATAAACATTTATTTAAGCAAAGTCTATAAGAAGTATACAAATAAGTTTATTTCTAAACAATTCTATATATGTATTTACAATCTATAGGCTATTGATGGGAATAGGGGGAGTGGGATAGGAACAGAGGGATAGATTAATAAGGGATGATTATTAAGGGATGAGGGATCTTAAATGCTAAGGTTAAGCCCTTCTTCAGGTCCTGGGGTTCACTGTACAAACCTGTAGGAAAGAAAAGAGATTTTTTAAATATTAAGTTGATCAAAAATAGAAATAAAATGATTTCATACTTACATGTGGAGCCTGAGCAATGTAGGAAAAAGAAGTGAGAGAAAAGAAGATGAAATGAAAAAGAGGAAGAAAAGATGAAGTGGGTAAGGGGAAAGACATTGCTCAGAGCTCCTCCAAAATGTC